>NW_026924684.1:0-24499 GCF_032062105.1 Saccostrea cuccullata | reverse complement strand
TCTCTGGTTTGTGTGGTTCATCTGGTTTATCTGAATGAAAAGCAGCATGTCCGGATGTGGCTTTTTGTAGTTTTCTTTGTTTTATTCTTGTTCCCTGGGAAAAAAAGAAGATTCACATTAAATTTTTCAACTCAGCATACAGATAAACTTACATGAAAGCATAAAATTTATGACTTTTTTAAAACAAAAATCATTTATGGAGAACAAAACAATTTCTTTTGCAAGAATAAAACGAGAAACAAAAAAGCCCATGCAGTCAAAAACTAACGACCTTTAAATGACAGAAAATCACCTAGAAATGTTTTACAGTGTAATATATAAACACTATCTAAACACTATCTAAACTTAGCTAGACTGTTTGACCTTATTAGCCTATCAAAAACAGGCAAACCTAGCAAGAGGTGTTCACAGCTTTAATATCAAACAGAGAAAGATCACTGCACCACAAAAGTGATGACAGCAATTTAATTAGAAGGGCACTTTTTTTTTTTAGATTTTACTTTTAAAGTGCAAGATAGCCTCTTTGTTGGAATTTGGAAGTCACAATTTTTTTCTGTATCCTTATGTTATCAATTTATACGATGGCTGTCCGGTAAAATCGTGGACAAGTTGTCTGGTGTGAAAAATAATCATCACTGCGTTCTGAAATTTTCAATACTTTTACGTGCATATTTTCTGAATAAACATAGAAAATTTCAAATAGATAAATGATTAAATAAACAAATTGTAAGAAATTATGTTATGCATTGTATCGCCCTACGGTGCATGGATGATAACATCAAAGTGTCTAAAAACAGCGTCACATATATCTTTGCTGAAAAAAAATTGTAAAAGACCCACTCCAATTTAGAAATGCCTTGCTTCCTCACGTACTTGAGTCCCCATAAAAAGTTAATGAAACAATCTTGCACACACATGAAGACATGAAAATCTTCTGAAGATTTAATTGTAAGTTACAGCAGTATTCTCACCATCATTTAACTAATAGAGAATCTTATATCGACGGTGACATATTGACAAAGTATTTTGCTATTACAATAGCAGTTTGTCTGTATGTTTTGTACCACAAGGGGACTCAATCAAAAAGACTTCACTAGGAAAGTGTCCCATTTCATTTGTATAATAAAGGTCTGGTGATATTTTTAATATTTTTTCTTCTGTGTCCATTTAATGTCTCTTTAAGTGTCATTAAAACATCTATATGAAACTGAAATGCTCTATGGTGCGCCGTAACGTCATCAAACGTCTCCATTTTTCGTGTATTGTGTTAACCACTTTCCAATTTCGAATGCTCGGGAAACTGCCAACTATTAACCAAATGCCTTGAAATTTTTAAAAAGACGATAAAATTGATTGTTTAATCGAATTAGGATAATTTTCATCCCAATCTTATGTATTTAAAATTTTTATGTCGCATTAATACTTGTGTATTTTCTAATATAACCTTGGTTTTTTGACCGTGCGCCGTAGGACAATATCATGTGCACATTCAAGCACAATAAAATCTTTATTTTTGTCTACATATTATCAAAAAATTTATGATGCACTTAAATATGTTAAAGAGCAAGAGCCATCTTATGCATAAAATGGTCCTGTATTTATATCAATTAATTAACTATAACCCTCTTTCCCATTTCATAAATCAAAATAAAGTAGACACATGGTGCTTTTATTTTCTATAATAAAATTTCGTATTCAGAATACAGGTATTGGAAAACAGGCTTGAGAAATTGCAATGTTCTTAAAATTTGCAGAGAACTGGTGTATTTGACTACATTCAGCAAAGAATTAAAATATGAGCACAGCCAACGATCCAAAAAATAAGATGTGTTTTCTGTTCTTCATAAACAGAGCTTTCATTATAAATGTATTTGGATATTTTGGATCAGAGGTTGTGCTCTATATGATATATTGAAAATATGCTTCAACTTTAGGTCATTTTCAAAGGAATTTACGGGATATGAGGAAAATGATGCATTTTATGACGTCATAATGTATTGACTAGATGGGAAATTACGTCACGAAAGTGGAATTCAATCCCATAGTGTAAGGATCAGCTCCTTACTGCATGACTCTAGAGCAGACACACCAACCACTGCGCCACGTGGGTGACAAAAGTAACTATAGGAATGAAGTATTCCTCTTCAAGAAACAAAGGTTAAAAATTTAAAAATAATGCATCATCGTTTAAAATGTGTTAAAAAAATTAGACATAACAACACCAGTTTCTCAGCAAATATTAAAAGAAATATCCTTTTTATGTTTCACAGCTGTGAAATATGTACCGGTATTTGTCAGTCGAGTCGAGTCTATAAACACATACATGTATTCTGAAGCATGTATCCTAAAAGGGAGATACATGTAAATATTTAGATATATATTTTTATGTACAGAGATAGAGATACAGAAAAAAATGTGACCTTCAAATTCAAACAAAGAGGATATCTTGCACTTTAACTATTTAAAAAAAAAATTTAAAAAAAAAAACTATTTTAAAAAATGTGTACCTTTCTAATTATATAGTTGTCATCAGTTCTGCAGTGCAGTGATCTTTCTCTGTTTGATATTAATTGGCGAATAAGGTCAAAAAGTCTTGCTAAGTTTAGATAGTGTTTATATATTATGTAGTAAAGCATTTTCTAGGTGATTCTCTGTTTGACATTTAAAGGTCGTTAGTTTTTGATTGCATGGACTTCTTTTGTTTCTTGTTTCATTCTTGGTACAGTGTACACAAATCCAAAACGACAATGAAGGGGAGATATTGTATGCAAAAGAAATTGTTTTGTTCTCAAACTTTCTGTATTGTTATAATACAGATTCCACTCCACGACTCCACTCTCTGACTCCACGACTCCACTCCACTCCACTCCACTCAGCTTTTTACCCCAAGCCATCTAGCTTGGAAGCCTTTGTATTTCAAAATGTAATGCAAAAAGTGATGTTCTTAGTACAGTGGGAAAGTCTATTAATTATGAGATATATATATGGTTGTAACTATAGACCGTGTATGTAACCTCCTTGAGATAATGTACACATTATTAATATTTCACAATCAAAACGATTTGAGAGGATGCTTTTGATATGATTTTTGAAAGAGTTGAAACAATATATAATGGCTATTGACATTTATATGAGAATATTTACATTTCCAATGTCTTTGTCCGAGATAAAATTACCAATTGTAAATGTAATTGATTTCCTCATGAATGTTTTGGCGCGGTTCCAAAAAAACCACGTGTAGGGCGGGACAACACCTAGAGAGACGCAGGCTTGGAGCCCGTGGATTGGCGGAATCAAAGCATGTAAATATAAGGAATAACTGTCTTATTTTTCGAATTCATGAAGATGATCAATGGATTGGCTTGTGTGATAATTTTATGCATAAACGCCTTCGGCGTTTATGCAAATTATCACACAAGCCAATCCATTGATCACTTCATGAATTCGAAAAATAAGACAGTTATTCCTTAACAGTATGAGGAAAAAGTACAGTATCTTAATTTTTTGAAAATTACAAAATATTACCCGTTTCCTGCTATATTTCGTTTTCTGTTTCGTCCGTTTTTCATTTTCCAACATAGAAATTCAGCTGTAGTGAGTTATCTTCTGACATTCTTTCCTAGATTTGTAAAATATACCACATCACACATGGTCTCAAAATTTTGTGTTTACAAGAATATACCTTTCTTATCTTCAAAATTTGAAGATGGATTCTAAGGGAGCTTACTCTATTCATAGAAATTGTGAAAAAGTAACGTATTATAGGGGTATACATCCCCATATACCCTTTAAAATCAAATATATTAGATTTAAATTTTTATACCCCTATAATCGTAGATTCATTAAGATATACCATTTTGCCTTGTCCGTCCGTCTGTCTGTTTGTCCACAAAAACATATATATGAACCTTGCAAGCTCAAAAGCTATGAGCTACGACTTTCATATTCCGCTAGTGTATTCTTTGTAAAAGGGCCTTTATTTCGGTACCATTATATTTGACCTCTTGACCTCGTCTTTGGAGTCTGACCAAATTTTGCAGGAATTTACCCATTGGCAACTTTAACCTATGTCATTCTTTCATACATCACATGACACTTTGAGACCATTCAATAAAAATAAATGTTTTTTGACCTTTTGATCCTGACTTTAAATGACATTATATTGCATTCGATCCATTTTTAAAAACTTAATTTAATTGACCTAGAACATAACTTTTGAACTGTTATTACTAGAATCTTCATTTTTCACAGGTGTCACTGATGATTCCTCCCGACAAGACCTTACTTTGGATACTAACAGTTTTTGACATTTTAACCTCAGTATGATCAATCGAGTCAATAAAGAACGAAGATTCTTGGAAATGGAAAAATTTAAGCATGATTGAATTTCAAGTTTGTATAGATTCCCTTGACTTATTAACTGGCTGTGAATTGATAATTTGCCATTACCTTTTTCTATGATATTTATTATATCCTTAAAAACTATATTCTCAAAATATTTTTTCAAATTATTTTCATAATCATTTATTGATAATCTATTAGGATTTGAACCAATAACTTCATCAGTTATAGTTTCTATACAGTTTTGCAAACATGTTTTTCCATTTCCTGCAAGTTTTTCATCCTCTTAATATGCATGTTGTAAGAGTAAGTTTGAATTTTCTTGATCTGCAAGAAGTTTTTGTAATCTATAATAATATCTAAATAATAATTCATAAACTCTGAAAATAATGGGAAGTGCGCCAAACTCTACTCTAACTGCTAAATTAGAAGCTGTATTATGGACCCCTAGAAATGTCTTTCAAGATGAAATTTTGAATTTTTTCAATGGAGTTTTATCAAAGTCTTTTGTAATTTTCTTAAAATCACTTATCCAGATTTCAGAAGCATAAGTTAAAATTGGTATAATGCTTGATTCATATATCTTAAACTGAATTTAAAATCCGTTCTGACAAATTGACAAAGCGTTTGTTCTGGGCGGCCATGCTTTCTTTCCGAGTGAAATCGGTCTCATCCATTTTCATCTATGTCTTTCGGTGCCGCATTGTTTTGCTTCCATGTATGATTTAGGCTATAACAAAGTCGCCAAAATGCATTAAATTCCACTTATTTAATTATTTCCTTTTGAAATCTGAGGTTTACCTCCGTCCTTTCAAACTTTGTAATTCAAATTATGTGTAAAAGTAAAGAAACAAGATTTATTTTTGAAACACTGATGCCCCGTGTGGCAGCTTATAGAGAGGGTTAAAGTTTCTCAAATGCAAGTCAAACTCCAAGGTCAAGATTGTTGGTATCCAAAGGAAGATTTTGTCACGTAGAATGCATCTGTGAAATATGAAAGCCCTAGTATTCACTGGTCAAAAGTAAATTTTTGAGAGAGTTGGAGTATGGTTTTCATATTTCACAGGTGCATTCCTTGTGACTAGACCTTTTTTTTTGAGTATGATCGACCAAGTTTGACTTTGCAAAAAATACCGCAACATATAATTGGCCACAACTTTCGAACAGTTGGTACTCAGAGCTTCCGTATTTTATACATATATTATTCACAAGACCTTTCAGTGAGTATAACTATTTTTGACCTTGGCCTTACAGTTTGACCCACTTTCAGAGAACTTGAACGTTGTCCACAACATTTGAAAAATTGTTGTTTTTTTCATTATTAGTATTAATATTTTCTATTTATTTCTTTATTTGTTGCTTGTCAAAAATCCTCGAGTTTAAAAGAATTGCGAATGATAGTATTTTTCACCCACCTACCTTCAAGTCAATTTTCAAAAATTAAGATAATTATTAATATTGATTTTTATATGGATTTTCATAAAATATTGCTTATTTGGAAAAAGCAACGAAAGATAAAATTTGGGTTTAAAAAAAAAATCCTTTTTACGGGTTATATGGACTGTTATTTCACAAATTCATACCAAATCTTTTTGTGTTTCACCGGGGGAGGGGGTGCATATGTTTATAAACATAAAAAAGACAGAAATACTTTAGAATTTTTTCAGCAATTTCTGAGTCCTTTATAACTGTAATATCGTATGTAACTAATATATGCTTAATTTTATATGCACAAAACATAAGAAAGAGATTTAAGAAACATTTATTCATATCTAAGGCTACTAGTATTTCAGAATATGGTGTATTTCGATTTCAGTGGAAAATATCGTTTACACCATTATTTCAAGGGCTGGAATTAAATGGATGTTTTACTATTTAGCACTGGTATTAAAATAAGTCAATTACATGTACCATTGAACTGTTCTTTGTATTAAACAAAGATTTTATGGCCAAATCGTCATGAATTAAGTAGTTGTAAAATGTAGGCGGAAATTGGGGGTTAGCGTGCGTAGTTCTTTGATACAGTTGATGCCCTCCTTCCCCTGACTGGAAAAAAATCTGCCCTTGCAATATGGTCATTCTATCATTAAATGAAATGACGTAATGTTTAAAATTCAAATCAATTGCAAATGGGAATGATCGTATCGAATTTGAAAATAGCAACACAACATAAGATCTCTGTGACATGGCGACACGTCATTTTGACAGTTCGAGTGAAATGAAATACACCGATTTTTGGAGAATACCCCATACAGGAGGGGTGAAACCCCAATAAAATGGTGGAAACCCCATAAAATTGAACGTAATGGGGTACAATAAGGCCTAAGGTGATGTTTAATTGAATGATATTGACATCCGTAAATTTTTATAGCCAATTTTACCTCCAGAATCGACGGAAATCGGGCGCCATTACGAGTTAACCGTACACCACGCCCGATCTAAATTCGAAGCGAGCTGTTTGTCAATATAATATTATATTATGTATAATAATAAAAAATAATTCATAATAATTTCCACAAAAGAGTTATATTTAATCAAGTTTTTTTATAAATTCCAATGATAATAGTAAAATTAAATTAATTATGACTGAATTTGTTAATGTAATTATCATACAAAAAATGTAATTGGTTTTTTTTATGTTTAACTAGGCCATTAATGAAATATGAATTTGTGTACTAATTATTCATATCATCTCAATGTAACCAGCTCTAGCCATGTGGAGGCCTCCTTTTTGTAGAGCCATAATTTAAGATGATTTTAGAGAAATTCTGAATTTAGAGATATAAAAATATCCAAAAGTTTCAAAGGAACAATAATAAAAAAAAAAATAGTAATGGTAATTAATTAATAATTATTTATATGTTAGAAAGAGAGCAAAAAACTAGATAAATTTCAAAATATGAAAATACTGAACTTATTTTTGAGATTTTGGACAAATTCTGAATTTAAAGCAACAATAATAATTTAGAATAAAAATAATAATTACTTATATGTAAAATACAAAGAGAACAAAAAATGAATCATTGTCAAAATATGAAAATACTGAAACCTGGAAAGAAATAGTAAATTAAAAGAATATATTAATTTTCAAATATATAGATATTTTATTTCAAAGTAACCTTTTTCTGTTCTTTTCTTAGAAAAAAAAATCAGATGCTTTAAATATTTCAGTTGTTTACATTTTGAATTGTCTTTATATTAAAACAAATATGAAATAAAGAAAAAAAAAAGAAAAGTAAAAAAATTACACCACAAAATATAACAACAGAAGTTTTGATTGAATTTTAACTATGAAAAAATCTTAGTCTGGACTGGTTGAAAGTGAACTGAAAATATTTGATCATCTCCAAGCATAGGTATTTTATGTAATTTTACATTTCATCGCAGTTGAATCACCTGTCGACTAAAAATTTCCATTGCCTCTCTGTTCAAACTATTCCCATTCTCATGCCAAATGTTTTTATTCAAATATTCTGAGAATTTCCATATTTCCTTTGTAGTGCTTTATTTATGTCAAAAAATAAATTATTGTACTTTCCTGGATTCATGGTTCCACAATTAAATCATTTGCCTAAACAGACTTATTTTTTGTACTTAACAGTTTTTCAAGAATGTTTTGGAATTATTAACATTATTTCTGACACAGAAGATGAATTTATGTCTTTTTCTCCCACTTGCAGAAACACTTTTGAATGGACAAAATTCAACTGCTCTTCCGCGAAAGATTGACTATAAATAAAGCTTTTTGTTGTAGCTAGTATCTTTGTCACTAAAAAATTGAACTCAGTATAATTATTTAGCAACCCCTTATCAAAATGAAATCCATTTAGATACCATTTAAAAGCCATTTCTTTTCTGATAAAGACCATTTTTTATTTCGTCAAATCTTTCAAGAATTCTCAACAGAAAGGCTGATCATTTAAAAACCATTTTTCATTTTATCAGTTTTTCAAACACCATTTTTTTGGGCCCTGTAATGTTTTGGATTTAAAAATAAATAACCATTTAATTTCCATTTAAAAACATTTTCTCCATAATTGAAAAATGAAAAATTTAGGTGGGTCCTTAATTGATATCCATATGCAAAGAATATTAAGCACTTTAAAAATCCATCTTCTTATGTTTTTTTCTTTGAAAATTTATATCTTCCATTTTTGTGCTTGCATGTCCATATGACAACAAGCAGTATTCTAAAAATAAAAGGAAATACAAGAAAATATTTACAAAAATTTATCATAATTGATGTTAATCAATAAGAATTTACAAAAGAGTCCATCAGTCTGACAAATTTTCATTAACAAGATTGGTTTATAGATTATTGCATCAGTATGATTAATGGGCACTCGATCCTTTTTGCGTTTTCTTTGAGAAACAACATTTTTCTGTTACTGTTGGTTTTGTCACAAAATTCAAAGTGCTCTTCCGCGACATTTTTCTGTTAGAATTAAATTAATAAAAATTATGCTTGACTATAAATAAAGCTTTTATATATTCCTTGAAGAATAGTCCATGTTGTAATGCTGATATCCAGTAAATCTATCTTAATATTAAAGGCTAAGACTAACCATTTCTTTGTCATCAAGCAAGAAGGCTAAAAAATAAATGGAAAGAAAATGTTGGAACTTTACCATTTAAAATACATTTTCTAACATAAATGGTTCTTAAATGGTTCTGAGAAAATGGTTTATGAAAATTGAAAGATAGAGAAATGTAGGAAAAATGGTTTTGAAATGGCTAAAAAATGCTGAATGAATGGAGATGAAATGGAAAAATGCCATTTCTTTTTGCTATGGGACGTAAAATTCACACAACCATTTGCTACACTATTCTCTAATTCTAACACATGATTTTGACCAATTACCGCAATTCGTTCTGAATAAGTAATAGATGGAACAGGTGCCTGAGGAGTTGTAGGAATTACTACAGAGGAAGCTCAGAAAAAGTAGGAGTATAATTAAGGGAGCTGCTGAAGGACTTGGTACGGGTACAGGTGGAGGAATTGATGAAGCTGCTGTCGGGATTGGTGCTGGATTTGACGGAGCTGATGCAGGACCTTGGATGGGTACAGGGTGCCTTGTAATATGGGGAATAGTTGAGGGAGTCATGCAGTCATTAGAGATCAGGGGAAAGCACCCTGTTTAATCCTATACACAGAAGACGAAATTACTGACATTAAAACTTTATGTTGCAGTGGACAGACAATTTTAGGTGTTGACAAAACTTTTAATCTTTGTGACATGCATGTCTTTAAATATCAGCCATCCTTTGCTCAATTATTTATTAAGGTTAGAACTTAGAGTAGGGTTGGTATCAGGCAGTATTCCTCCCCCGCCAGACAGGTGCTGACCAGTGAATACTGCTTGGTGTTTTGTTAGGTTAGGTTAGGTTAGGAATATAATTGTTTTTTAAATGTTGCTAATAAAATTATAAATTCCTTTCTCTAAAATTTTTATAATGTTATTTTATTTTATGTATATTGCTTTCATTTGGCTGTAATATTTTTATATTTGAACAAAAGATTGACTAGGAATAATGATATAGTATCTTTAAGTCTTTTAAAAAACATTTTAATAAAATTTTTTTTATTTTTTTATCTTTTTGTCATCTTTCGGTCCTTTGGCTTTAATATTTTTCTGTTTCAAAATTCAAATCATGGCTCTACAATTAAGGAGGCCTCCACGTGGGCTAGAGCTGGGAACATAAGGAAACTATGAATATTTTCAGGTATTACTAATTTGAAAGGTCTTTATTTATTAATTTGTCATGAATTATCAAAATTCATATTTTCCTTATGTGTGTGCTAACGTCCTTTAAAATGAAATTCTGTAAAGCATAACTGTACAATTGAGAATAGTAAAGGTTCAATGTATATACACATGCCCTTCCAGAGGGGGGTTGGTCAGACTAGCTGGGAACACAGGTGTTTAAACAAAAGATGTTTATTATCAAGTTGACCAAGTGTCAACAGCTGTGTATATAGTGCATGTACACACACAGGGGTGCCTGTCTATCCCAGTATAAAACAACAGAGCTAGCTGAGGTGTGAATAATATTCTCACAATAATGTTACATTGCCCACTGTACAAGGATTCACATATGCAACATGCACATTTTTATTATTTTTTATCAGACTTTTTTATTTCATAGACCTGGATTCTAATAATTTCATTGTAATGGATACATGTTGCTTTCTCATATCAATGAGTATATTTTTTTCTATTACCTGCATAAAAAGCAAAACAAACAAACCTAAAAAAAACCACTCTCCCCCCCCCCCCCCCCCAAAAAAAAAAAAACAGAACCAAAAACATTAAAACAAAAAATTAGTAACTGGAAAATAATAATGAATGAATACTGAATTTAAAAATTAATTATTAAACATAGAAGAAAACATTTCAAAACAAACATCTTAATTAAAAATTAAATAAATTAACAAATTCATTCATTAGTTAATTAAATTTGATTACATGTTATAAATGATTGGAATTGAGAAAAATTACTTTATTCCTTGATTAATGGACTAGTTAAATTCATAAAAAAAAAAAACAAAAAAACATTCAATTAAAAATTTCACTGTAATGTCTTTCATTATGATAATTACATTAACAGATTCAGTCATTAATTAATTTAATTTAATTACATATTATAAATGATTGGAATTTATAAAAATGACTTTATTTCTTGATTAATGGACTAGTTAAACTCTTTAAAAAAAATTCAATTAAACATTGCACTGTAATGTCTTTCAACATGATAAATATTTCATACTTCTTTTATATTCTTAGGGTTTCCTTACAAATAATTTTTTTTTTTAAATAATATTCATACATAATATAATATTCATATTGATCAAGGTTACAGTTATTATTTCCACGGATTACTCGAAACGACTTCAGCGATCGCGAATTTAGATCGGGCGTGGTGTGCAGTATATCAAGAAAAGAAGAAACCCGTCGATTCTGAGGTAAAATTGGCTATAAAAATTTACGGATGTCAATATCATTCAATTAAACATCACCTTAGGCCTTATAGTACCCCATTACATTCAATTTTATGGGGTTTCCACCACTTTATTGGGGTTTCACCCCTCCTGTATGGGTATTCTCCAAAAATCGGGGGGTTTCGGGTTTTTCCAGTTACCGGTTTAAGTTGGTATTATCATACAAGATGGACATCTATAAACTCCGCAGCGTCCTGTGAAAAATCTTCTTTTGATTCAAACAAAGCGATGACATTTAAATTAAACTCGGAAATCTTTGTCCTTTCATCCGCATTTCGATTACATTACGATATTAGTAATTTACTCACTGAATCATATCAGAGATTTAAAAGTAAACACCACCCATCGCTAGGTTTCAATACAGGGTGTAATATCTCCAAGAAAACGATAAAAATACAGGAGAACTGCATGACACTGCGCAGGTTAGAGCGTGTAGGGCTTTTTTCATGGCTGATTTGAGAGTGGAAATGTCGTCTGAAAAAGACGGTAAAGGTAAAAAGAAGCTGGTGACCGAGGAACCCCGAGGTCCTGGGAATGCCTCGTTACTGGCGCTGCTGGCGTTGACGTCCGTGCTGGCTGCCGCGGTGTACTACCCTAACTCCTTAATCGTTGCCGAACTCCGAACATTGATACAGCACCAAACCAACTACTCAGGTATGGCTTATGTTTATTTTTTAATAGTTAACGATCGATCTCAGTCTGATTTATCTTTGTGGTGGTTAGGGTAAATAACCAAATTGCCTCAATATTGGCCTTCAGTTATAGAGAAAGTAATAAAAGGACTGGGTTAAAACTTTAACAGCTGTATGACAAAAGAGAAAAGAATTGGTGCTCCAGAAAAAAATATATACAACCTCAACAAACGAAAGACATTCATTATTCAAAAACGAAATATAATGGATTGGTATAAGACCTAATTTAAGATCGAAACAACACCACAATGTTAATCGATCGTTTGTTCGGTTGAGGTTCTAGAAGATATTGGATGAAAAATATTGAGATAAGGAACAGAATTAAAGCCCAAAAGTCCATAAACAATACGAACCAGGAGCAGAGCAAACACGGACCTCCACAACATCTGAGGTGGGATCAGGTGGATGAAGTTGAAAAGAAAATACATGGTCATAACGAACAGTATTCAAAATCCATTTAAACAACGCAGATCGGGAGCATGGACCTCCAAAAAAAACAGCAGGGGTGGGATCAGGTGCCATGAAGGAGTAAACATTCCCTGCCGACCGGTTGGACACCTACCACGTGCTCCCTGTAATCCCTGTAATGATTGGGGGGGGGATAAACTATTCCTGACCTTGAAGTTTGTAACAAAAATTAATAGGAATTGCAACAATTATAAGGGGTCTTGTTTAGGCCATTAAGAGTTGTGATATTAAAATTCATTAAAGAAACTTCAAAGAGAAGTTTATTAAATGAAATTGTTTTGCAATGTATGAATTTCTTACCTTGACCTTTGACCGTGTGACCTCAAAATAAAAAGTTTGAAGGTCATTAGGGGAATCTGAATAGAATTTCATAGCTAAAGCACAAATGCTTTCAAGATGTTGCCCGAAAATGAATCAGTATCCCTCAAGGAGAATGAGTCATAAAAAAAAAATCCTAGACTCCTCGAGATATCGTCTGGAAACGAAAGAGTTACAGACAGACAAACAGTCAGACTGATAGACAAACCAAAATGAATATCCTCTTCATCTGAATGAAAGCGGAGGACAAAAAATTCTTTTTGGTACTTCTATTTTAAGGGAATAGATTACCTCGAGACTGCTTTGATATCCTGACTCAGAAACCAAACTCTACATCCGGGGTGTACAGGGTCTGTGCGGGGGGCCTCCGAAGGGGGATCGATGTGTTGTGTGACATGGAAGTTGATGAAGGTGGATGGCTGGTGAGTACTACTTTGTTTCGCTGTGAAACAAAGAACTATGTACATGTACATGTAGTTAGTTACAAAGTGTACATGTATATATAGCAGATGTTTTCCTCTTCTGTATCCATCAGATTCCAATTATTTAAATTCACAGGTTGTACAGAAAAGATTAGACGGGAGTCTTGATTTCTTCAGAGAGTGGGCAGACTATCAGTTTGGTTTCAGCGATGAAACCAACGACACTTTGGATTGGTTAGAATTTTGTTTTCTTATGCTATTTAAAGGGTTTCACCAAAAAAATTAAATAAAGTAATTATTTTACCGATCTATTGTCAATAAAAACGTTTTATTGAAGGCAATGAGTTTTTACATCTGCTGACAAGCCAGGCTTTATATGAATTACGTGTCGACATGACCGATTTTGATGGAGAAAGCAGATTTGCCAAGTATAAAGTTTTTGTCGTTGGAAACCGGGAAACAAAATTCAGATTGACCATTGGAGGATATTCTGGTACAGCAGGTATGTGAAATGGACATTGGGGTACGCGTCCCTGGCCCCCACCCACGCACACAACTACCAAAGTCCTTTTTTCCAATATGTCTTCCCCTTCAAGTTCCATTTTCCATATCCCTGTCCAATTTTTCATCGTTTACATCAGTATATATTTAAGAAATCACTGTTTAGTTAGTATAGTATGCCAGGGCATCAAGGATAGTGAGAAACGTGGCATAAATTATCCCACGTTTCCCACTATCGTTGATGTCCCTGGCATACTACATGTATACTAACTAGTGATTCCTTATATTTCCATTTCATTGCGAAATTAAATTGTAAATCAGATTTTAATAATGTAGACCAATAGATTTTAATTACAGCCCAGATAGCAGAATGTTATTGGACCTTTGTTGGGCCAACAATGCTCCTTATGTTGGGCCACCGTTTGCATTCAACATTGGGCCATCGGTAATTTGCTCATCGGCCCTTAATCAAACCAACTTGTTGGCTCATTATTAGGCCAATGCAACAGTTAATATTGGGCCACTGTTGGGCCGATGTATTATTTCAATATTGGGCAAACGTCATTTTTGTACAATTGGGCCATTGTAAGCTATTAATATTGGGCCAACGGTAATTTGCTCATCGGCCCTTAATCAAACCAACTTGTTGGCTTTTTGTTGGGCCAATGTATCAGTTAATATAAGGCCACTGTTGGGCCAATGTATTTTTTTCAATGTTGGGCAAACATCATTTTTGTACAGTTGGGCCATTGTAAGCAATTAATGTTGGGCCAACGGTAATTTGCTCATCGGCCCTTAAACAAACCAACTTGTTGGCTTTTTGTTGGGCCAATGTAACAGTTAATATTAGGCCACTGTTGGGCCAATGTATTTTTTTCAATGTTGGGCAAACGCCATTTTTGTACAGTTGGGCCATTGTTAGCAATTAATGTTGGGCCAACGGTAATTTGCTCATCGGCCCTTAATCAGACCAACTTGTTTGCTTATTGTTGTACCAACGAACGGATATTATTGAGCCATTGTTGGGCCACTTATTCTTTCAATATTAGGAAAACATCAATTTTAGGCCAACGTTGGTTTGTATCTTATTGGCTCTCCATCATGACAACTCATTTGCTCTTGATTGCTGGCCATTTGTCCTCAAAATTGACAAACAAATATATACAATAAGGTTGTACTAGTTTTGTAGTACAGTTTAATGGTAAAAGTCCTTTAATACTATCTATATATGCTATATATGCTAGATTATTAGTTTAATACATATTCTCAATACTAGTATCTCATAGAATTGCCATCAACAAGCATTGCATTGTAAGTAGCTCTACATTAATTAAAAAACTGATGAAAAAGAAATCAAAATATAAAATTAAATTACAACATACTATAATTTTATTGCTCAGTGCATGAAGAAAACATTTAAGAACTAAAAGTTGGTGCTCACTTCAAGCGATACATGTAGGGTTACATGACTGTATACTCCCTCTCTGCTGTAAATTGATGCAAAAGTTAAGTAAATTACAAGTATCAATAAGCACGTCTAACAAATAATCCAAACCCTCATGTTCTTAAAATAATACTAAAATGAATCCCGTCATTTTGATTACTTACACAAAAATGTTTCTGGCATCTGCATCGTGTTTGTAACCGACAAAAAGACACAGAAAAGGGTAGAACTACAGGTATGTCACACTATATTACAGAAAAAAAGTTAGGCACTGCCACTTTCCATCTGATCCCTCTCCTAAGTCTTCTCTTCTCTCTCCCGAGTCTCCTCCTCCCCCTTCTTTTCTTCTCTGTCTGTTTCTCCCTCCCCCATATCCCTGTCCATGGCATACCTTAGCTATTCTTTGATTGTGTTCTCAATGTCTTTTTAGAATCTCCAGTAGCACTAAAATTGTAGTATTTGGTACTTAATACATTTGTTACTTTTTCAGTAAAAAGTAAACATACGATTAAATTTATAAGTATATCACTATATGTTTAAGCTGTCAATTAAGGAATAACCGTCTTTTTTATTTCATGGTGTGATTAAGTGATAAGCTTGCGTGATGAAGGCATTTATGCATAACATTTCTACGCTTGATCATCATCATCACAACGATTTTGATTCAATGTTGCCCCATATAAAATTCATGTATTGAAAATTTGTCGTTACACTGAACAAATTTTAAATGAAAGAACCCAATTTATGTTTAGTACTGAATTAATTTTGTTTTAACTTCAACAAGTTCAACATTTTCAAAATGTTTGATCATGTACTTGACGTTAAGTGTATATAAGTAAATTAAGTGGTAGACTTCTGAAATGCATTCTACTAGACACAAATTTCAATCTAAATAAGGGGCAAATTATTCATTGTTTAAACCGTATCAAAACACGTTTGTTATTTTATACTTTCATTTATTTTTCTTGTATAGAAACAAAAACATTTAATCACTGATAATTTATTTTGTTTTGATAAATTATAAGAATTTTAAATTTATTTTAGCTAGCTTGTATTTTCAAGTAGGATTGGTTGTAGATTTATTTCTGATTGAAGAGACAATCCGATTTGTTAATATACAGATTTGTAACAATTAAATGTTTATACGCATTGGCCCAATGTTGGTCCAATATATTGGGCCAACATTGGGCCAAGGAAGAAAATGACACTGGACCAACGTCATTTGCCAACATCGGCCCAATGTTCTTGTTGAAGTTTCGCCAACAATGTCGCATTCATTGGGCCGATGTTGGTGCAACGTTGGGCCAATATCTGTAGAAAAAACACTCTACATTGGGCCAACGTTGGCCCAACATATTTGGCTAACATTGGGCCGATGAGCAAACTTAAATTGGGTCAATGTCATTTGCCAACATTGGCCCGATGTAACCAATTACATTGGCCCAACGTTGGCCCAATGTTAGCATTCTATCTGGGGTACAGTGTTGACCCAACAGCACCTGGCCTCTGCACTTCCCCGTGTCTGATTTACACAGATTTGTACATAATATCGTTTAAAAACTAAACGTTAATTCAGCTGTGCCGAGGCAAACATATTATAAATACTTACAAAGTGGTTGCAGATATATGCAAGGTATCAGTCTCATTACGCTCGCTCGTGTCAGATAAAAAATGGCGCGGATATTACAAGTAGCCCGGTTGTTGTCTACCCATGATGCTCAGTCAGATTCATGGTATATTGGGCCAACGTAGGGCCGATGCCAATCCCCAAACAAACATTTTCATGATAATAGTTTTATGATATCATGTCAACAGTTAGCCCAACATTAGCGCACCATTATACATAACCAGCTATCAATATTCCATGTTGGGCCATCGTTGGCCCAATCAAGGTAACCCAACAGAATAGAAACATAATGTAAGATTTGGCAAACGATGTTCTGCTATCTGGGAATTATTACAAATAAATAAACATAAACACAATTCAAAAAATAGAATAAAACACTCTTTGGTGCTGTGATCACTTAAGTGCAAAGTTAAAATATTGAAAATATATCTAAACAAAAGCAGGCATCCAATGATAAGCATGGACAAAGAAAGTCTTCTTAATTATTTCAGAATGTGCCAATGTTGTCCAAACGTAAAGCTCAGAAGCTAATTATAAAATTAACACCATCAATTAGCTGGCAGTATAATAATTGGACCAACGTTGGCCCAATATAAATATCTCATCTTTAAAACACCTAAACAAAATAACACTCTTGTGTATTACTAATATTGTGCCAACATTGGGCCAACATAATACTACCAACTTGATAAGACATTTTCTTTAAGGGTGTATTACAAATATTGTGCCAACATTGGGTCAACATAATACTACCAACTTGATAAGACACTTTCTTTAAGGGTGTATTACAAATATTGTGCCAATATTGGGCCAACAAAATACTACCAAGTTGATAAGACATTTTCTTTAAGGGTGTATTACTAACATTGGTCCAACGTTGGGCCAACATATTACTCTCTACCAACTTGATAAGACACATTCTTTAAGGGTGTATTACAAACAATGGGCCAACGTTGGGCCAACATAATACTACCAACTTGATAAGACACGTTCTTTAAGGGTGTATTACAAACAATGGGCCAACGTTAGGCCAACATATTATTACCAACTTTATAAAACACATTCTTTAAGGGTGAATGACAAACAATGGGCGAACGTTGGGCCAACATTTTACTACCAACTTGATAAGACACATTCTTTTAGGGTGTATTACGAACAATGGGCTAACGTTTGGCCAACATACTAGTACCAACTTGATGGAACACATTCATATATGGTGTATTACAAACAATGGGCCAACGTTGGGTCAACATATTTACTACCAACTTGATAGGACACGTTCTTTAAGGGCGTATAACTAACAATGGGCCAACATTGGGCCAACATAATACTACCAACTTGTATATACACTTTTCTTTAAGGGTGTATTTTAAACATTGGTCCAACGTTGGGCCAACATATTACTACCAACCTGATAAGACACATTCTTTAAGGATGTATTACAAACAATGGGCCAACGTTGGGCCAACATAATACTACCAACTTAATGGGACACGTTCGCTAAGGGTATATTACAAACAATAGGGCCAACGCTGGGCCAACATATTACTACCAACTTTATAAAACACATTCTTTAAGGGTGTATAACAAACAATGGGCCAACGTTGGGCCAACATACTACTACCAACTTGTAAATACACTTTTCTTTAAGGGTGTGTTCTAAACATCATTAAACGTTGGACCAACACCAGGATCCATCCTTCCTTGGAAACTAAAGTGAATGGAAGTTGCTTACGTTGGACCAACATTGGGCCAACATAGGAATTCTGTCATGATCGAGAAGGTTGACTTGGTAACATTGGTCCAACTTTGGCCCAACGTTGTTCCTCCAACGCCAACCATACAACCTTTAACACATGTTGGCCCAACATAGTCATGCTATCTGGGAGAGGACTCCCATGCAAATTTCAATAGTCCTCGCCCACTGACAAAGGCAGCCGCACGAGATTTGCATGCATATTAGGCCTCTTTAGCTCCTGACCTATCGACCTGCCTAATCTACATTCCGGTAGAATTATCAAGATCTCAACTCCGCTAACTCTCAAAGAGTTATCACAGAGAAGAAAAAAAATAGAAATGGAAATATTTACATTTACTTAAATTTACCTAAAAATTCAAATCTTAATGTCTGCAAGGCGCAGTGGTTAGGGCATTTTCTTCTTAGTCGCGGAATAAAGAGTTGATCCTTACGTTGCCGGTTCGAATCCCACTGCGGGACGTGGAGACCGATCCTTTGGATGAGACCTTTAAAGTGAGGTCCCGTATCATGGCACGAAAAAGAATCCGTGCTGCACAAAGGCTTTAAGTGCTGAGTACAGGCCGCCATCAGCAAGACAGTGGTGTTTTTTTCAGTATGAATAGAAATTCTCGAAGGAACGTTAAACAAAAATTAAACAAAACAATTTATTCTTTGATCAAATAAAGAAGAAGAAAGAAAACTGGCTAAATAGTTTGCTCTTTTGAAGTGTTTGAGTATGATAAAGGATATTGGGGTCGTAAACCGTTATTAATGCAGCATACTATAGTAATTGGCTTTGCCATAAATAATTTAGCTAGTTGCCATGGTCTTGCTTTCTCTCTATTTTTCACCAGCAATTGTTCTTTTCGTCTCGCCATATGGCTGTCGTTTTATACGCTATACATAAGGTTTTGAGAGATATATAGTGGTCTTAATCAGTGCGATATAACTACAGAATTCCACTAAATAACAGTTTAAACTGAGTACAACCATTAAATGTTCTAATATACATTTGAGTGAACTGTATTTTGGTTGAAGTACTCCGGTATCCGTCAGAGAACATGGAAATATTTCCAAAAAAAAGAGTAAATTCTATTCATTGTTTGTACTAAAATACATGTATATTAGTGGCAGATATCTCTTTGTTTAAAATTTCTTGTAACTATGTTTTCAGTCTTGATTATAAGAATAGGCATATACAAGTAAATGTATATAATTATATTACACAGATCGTAAAAAGAAACCTTTAATTTTCAGGCGATTCCTTGTCTTCCCATAATGGAATGTTGTTTTCAACAAAAGATGTTGATAATGATTTAGCTAGCGGAAATTGTGCTGCCTCTTTCAAGGGAGGTTTTTGGTATAGTAACTGTCATACTGCAAATCCTAACGGACAGTACCTTAAAGGAAACCATGACAGTATGGCGGACGGCATCAACTGGAAAACATGGCGGGGCTACAAATACTCTCTTCAAACATTCAGCATGAAAATTAAACCATTATAAATCACAAACTGTTTTCACTTTTCAAATTAAAGTTTCTTTGATTTTACAGACATTTTTAGCTCATAAAAATGAAATACCAGAGTATCTAGAAATTATTGAAATGCATTTTCTGGCAAAGGTATGGCAAGCCCTTTTATTATTTATTCATGAAATAAAAATTTTCTTTCAATAGAGAGATATCTCTCTCAGCATAGAGAGATATCTCATTAGCTTATAAAGATATCTCTGACTAATTGAGATATCTTTATACCTTAGAGAGATATCTCTTTAAATAAAAGAGATATCTCTTTTTGTAAGAGAGATATCTCTTTTACTTACAGAGATATCTCTTTAAGCGAGAGAGATATCTCTTTAAGTCAGAGAGATATCTTTTTAACACGGTTAAAAGAGATATCTTTTGTAGTTGGAGAGATATCTCTTTAGATTTTCAAAAAAAAGATATCTTTTTAAGCTAAAGAGATATCTCTTTCAATGAAAGATATATCTCTTTTCCAGTCATCATTAAAATAAAATAATTAATTCTCCCCTTTAAAACGAAAGCGAAACAGGAAGTAAAATCTCTGAAATAGTTTCGCTGTTATAGCCAAGAAAAAAGACTGATCAAGATGCAGTACCCAGAATAATATATATGAACTAATTACTTTGTAGACAAAAATGCAATAAATTCCTTCTTTGAAACAACAAATGATAATGGCAACTTAGAATATCATGAATATGTCGAAATCTAAAAATACTTTTAATGTACTTCCGTGAATGAAAAACTTACTTCCGGTAAAGGGAGAAGACATTTCAAATGGAATTTAAATAAAAATAATGGAAGGGGGTATCTTTTATAATAAAGAGATATCTCTTTTGGCTTGAGAGATATCTCTTTTAGACCCTTTTGAAAGATATCTCTTTCACTTTGAGAGATATCTCTACAGATAAACTTAGAGAGATATCTCTTTAACTTTAAGAGATATCTCTTTTACTTGGAAAGATATCTCTCTATGTGAAAGAGATATCTCTCTAGTTGAAAGAGATATCTCTTTAACGTTCAGAGATATCTCTTTTCATGAAAGAGATATCTCTCAAGGAAAAAGAGATATCTCTCTAAGTTTAAGGGATATCTCTCTAAGTATAAGAGATATCTCTGTAACTTTAAGAGATATCTCTTTTATTTTTATGAGATATCTCTTAAAAATAAGAGATATCTCTTTAAGTTGAGAGATATCTCTATTTTTTAAGAGATATCTCTCTAAAATGAGAGATATCTCTGTAATTTTAAGATAAAATTCATTTTCCGAATAAATAGTAAAACGGCTTGCCATACAAAGGACTTAAATTTTAAAATTTTCAATTAATAATATTGATTAACAAGGAGGGATATTTCATTTTATAATAAAATTATCTGTAAAACCCTATACATGAAATAATTCGACATGCAAACTTGATCAATTTGTTTTCAATGACATATTAGACGTTTTTATGCATTCTTGAATTTCATCTTGCAACTAATGAATGGGTTGCTAAAAGGAACATTATTCAAAATTTGTTAGTATTTCATTTCATATTCATAAATCATTTTAAGATGCAATTATTAAAAAAAAGGAAAACAAACACTCAAAACCAGTATTTATTACACACTTAGTAATAAATACAGGGTTTTTGCATATGCGATATGGCTGACGTCACAATAGCCGTATCAACCCTGCAGGGCTGATATGGATTTGCGGGGCTGATATCCGTATCAGCCCTGCAAATCAAAATCAGCCCTGCTGGGCTGATACGTCAATTGTGACGTCAATATCACACCCTTAGTAAATTAAACCACAATAACAGTACTTGTACTCATACACAATTTTTGGTGGGTTCATATTCTCTTAATTTTAACTTTTTGAAAATAAGGTTAATCTTAATTTACAAATACATGTAATACTAATAGAATATTTTCAAATTACGGATCAAGTGCATTGAAATAGAAATAGAAACAAACCCAAATCGTACATGTATGTAAGAAGTCCATGCATGATTATTTACTTATTTTCTTCTCAACTGTATTTTATCACTAAGTATGTAATAAATATAATAAAACATACCCTTTTCCACATCACATCCTGTATCAGCCCTCGACCAATATCAGCCCTCTGGCTGATATTGGTGTGTGGGCTAAATACAGATGTGATATGGAAAAGGGTATGTATTATTCTCTATTTAAAGACTGTATAGCTAGATATAGTTATTTTGCAACTAATACACTAGTAATCACCTCCTCAGTATTATTCAAAGAAGGCTTTATATATGGACAAGTACAGTGCAGTCACTATTTATATGATCACACTGGATGACGTATCAACGTTGAATAACTGTTATACATGACCTAGCTATCTGTCAACGTCCATCATCTGGAACAAGATGGAACAGGCGATCACAGAAAACTGACCAAGTCTTCAAGATTCGTATATGATGAACAAAAGACCTCGGACTGATTTGCAGTCTACTGCCTATAGCATTTAATTTTCATTTAGGGCGTTTGTTGTCCAGTTGAAATGCCAGTTGATGTTCAAATCTAGAAACAGGTGTGTCCGTCAAATATCACGTGATTATATCTAGCGTATGGTAATGGTCGGATAACATTGATAGAGTGATGTATTATATGCATCAGATTTTCATCTTAATTTGATGTGATGATTAATTATAACTGCGATATAAGGAGTTATATAAAGTTCTGCTAAAGTTCACTAATTTTAAAAACATGCTCGGTAGGATATGCCCATATGTAATCATGCACTGTATGATAGGCTTAAAGGCAAAAAACCGGACATAGGTACGAAAACGTACGTAAGATATTAAATCTAAAATCGAGTCCGTTTAAATATCAGAACACCACAAAAATGAAAATATTTTCTATACAGTCTAGAAAGACTTAACTGAGACGGTAGGCTACAAAATGGACACAATGCTCATTTTCTGATCTTGATAAAGTCGCAAAAATCTCCAGCAGAAACTGTTGAAAAAAAAATGATGGTATAAAAATATCTAAATATGTGCGTCATCATATAATCTTTAAGCAAATAGCGGGAAAAAAAAATAGAGAACGTCTCTTCATCTAATTGTATAAATCAAAATATCAATTGTTTACTTGGCAACGCTTTTAACCATTTAAGAGGGTTGGGTGGTTGTAGCCATTTTTAGAAAAAGAGCTCTATCGAAAGATATTAATACATAAGTGATCAAATTTTAAATCTAAAATGTATGAAATTTTTCTTTTCCAAATGACAGTTGACAGTTTAAGATATATTATTTCAAAATTAAGTTATATCTGATGGTTAATTTGTTGACCCCCCCCCCCCACACCTCCATAACATATTAACCATAGCTGCTTGGTTTTATGATGGTGTATTTTATGTATTTTGTGTTTTTTAGGTCACCCAAATCAACTAGAGGTACTGTGAGCAGTGAGCTCACCAAATGATACCCCTGCCTCCGATATGATTATAATGGCTAAGTCCATGTTTTGCTCTGGGAGACGAGAAAAGGTGTAAGATCAGAAAGTAAAATTGGAGGTGCAAAGTGGCAATATGTACTAAAGAATCTGTGAAAGTATCATTAAATTTCATCAGGTGGTATAGGAGGAGTTGCGAATAGAGAGATGTCAACTTCCAAGGTCACATTTAATGCTGCCCAGTGAAAGGTCTTGTCACAAGAAATACACAAGTGGAGTGTAATTTAAGTCCATAGCGCCAGTTTTTCAAAGGATGTGACCAAGGTTAAAGTTTTTAAATGTAGGACAATCTCCATGGTCAATGTCAAAAGTTCAAAATACATGTAGCGGTACCCCAAGAGACGGTCACCAGAAATACATCTGTGAAATCCAATAGCCCTAGCTCTCAAGCCTTCAAAAGAGATGGTCAAGGTTCTTTTTATGTCCCCGTAATCGAGGATTCGGGGTATATTTTTTGTATCAAGATCTTTCCTTGAGTATGAATATTTTTTTTAACCTTAGCTTAGAGTTTGACATATGACCCATTATTTTTTATGCCCATGAATATGACCGTGGCATATAGTGTTTGTCATGTCCGTCTTCCGTCCTTCCGTCACACTTTGCGTGTAGCTCTTTTCAAAGCTCCATTTCAAAGAAACTATCCAAGATATTTTCATCAAACTTCATATGCTGATAGATATAGAGAGCTATGCAACTGCATCAACATTTTTTGACCTTGACCTTTCCTTTGACCTTGACTTTACTTTTCTTAAATTAGTGTTTAACTCAGTTTTAAACATACAGTTCTAGATGGTGTTATCAAACTTCACATGTTGATACATACTGATGAGAGCTATTCAACTACATCACCATTTTGACCTTGACCTTCCCTTGACCGTGACCTCACCTTTCTTTAATTAGTATTTAGCTCAGTTTTAAACATACCATTCAAGATATTTTTATACAAACTTCATATACTG
>NW_026924683.1:0-24256 GCF_032062105.1 Saccostrea cuccullata | reverse complement strand
ATGAAAAAAGGATAATTGAACGATTTTGTGATTTATAAAAATGCCAAATCCATGTTTTTGCACATTCTACGCTTTAAATGCATTCATTACACTCAAATGAAAGTACGCGATATACAATAAAAAACAACACACTTTTAAGATATACCAACAACACGTATCAGATTTATTGTACAATGTACATATAGCATGCAAAATATAAATCAATTTTTATATACATGTACGTAGATAGTTATGTTGGATTGACTGAAAAAAGATAGAATTTTAACTTTTATCGTGCCCTATGTGTCATCCTAAAACTGGCATTTAAACCACTATTCATCTCTTACATAGCCTTGCTACCGAGACTGACTCTTAAAAACCACATGATATTTACCATGAATCCGAGTAAAAACCTTGTAATTACAAAAAAAGTTATTCATTGTCATACCAAGTAAAAGATAGTTTCTGTCTAATTCGTTCCTCAAACGAAAGAAATTAAATGTATATATTATATTACCTACTAAAACATAAAATATACTTAAGGACGGGGAGAAGGTATTGATTTGTACATGATCTAGAATTATGGAAGTCCTTGGAAAGCAGACGCACATATGAATGTAAAATATCTCAAAGTATAAGTTGTCTAGACACAGTTAATGATTCGCTTGCTTCAACACTATGATTAACATTTTTATTTCTGACATGTCTCTGATAAGTCTTCAAATGTTTCATTGAAATAATATTTCAAAATCTCTTTGGTTTCTCAGACTTCAAATTCATGAGAAACAAAATGTATATTTCATTTTGATATTAAAAGTTATATTGTAAAATTTACTTGTACATGTATCACACCTCCTAACCTCATTAGCATAAATCGGAAGAATTCGGAGATAAACGTAATAGAATATGAACAAAATCCGTAAACGTCCGAACAGCTTTCCTCGCGAGAATTCAGCGAGACCAACATGATACAGGTGAAAATCGAGAGAGAAATTTAACATGAAAAAAGAGGTAAAACTTTATGTTATCTCGATTTATAAGATTTGTAAATTGCAAAAAGTTGAAAAACAAACGTTTCTTTACCTGAAAAGTGAAAGTATGTTTGCAGTTTCTTATTCTGTCAAGTGCTATTGCACTTTAAAGTGTCAAAACAGCACCTCTCGATTTTGTAAACATGTTTCCACGTGGAATGGAGTAGTTGTGATGGTCAAGATTAACCCACATACATTGATTTAGTAAACAAAAACACTCGTAAGTAGAATTACTTTTATTTTTTCGATTACCTCTAGCAAAAAAATGACTAAATATTTTAGGGCATGTTTGTCAAATGCTGTTAATAGCATGTCTAAAATTGAAGAGAAAATGCAGGTGTGCTATAGTTCGTTCCTACTTGTAAGGTAGTCTACTATGCATGCACATGCAGAGTTACGCGTATAAAAGTCATTATTCTTACTTATCAATACCCAATAACTTGTGAGAGTCATATGTGTTTTTTCAAATACCAAGAGATTAAAATTTAATTCTATCCGTATGCACAAGAAGTCCTTCCGAATTTCCTCTACACATATACATGTGTACCTGGATAAAGGATTAAAGGTTTGTTTACATTTGTTTGCAGTTTTAATAGTGTCAGCTTTTTATATCAATCATGCAGTTTTCACTAGAGCCTTCTGATCAAAATATGGTTCTTACTTTTCTAATTTAATATCATAGAATTTATGATCAGATGATGTCAATGCAGTTCTCACATACTTGTGTTTATATCAGGTATGAAACTTCACATATGCAGTTGTCGCCCGCGTGGCGCAGTGATTAGTTCTAGAGTCTGCTCTAGAGTCGAGAAGTAAGGAGTCAATCCTTAAGTCGCTAATTCGAATCCCACTGTGGGACGTGGAGACTGGTCCTTGGATGAGACCGTATAAAACGAGGCCCCATGTCGCTGTAGGTGCTGGCACAAAAAAGATTCCTCCCTGCTCAAAGGCCCTCATCCAAAATTTGTAGCCCTCCACCGGCAAGTGGTGGCGTCTCCATATGAGTGAAAAATTCTTAAGAGGGATATTCTAAACATTATACAATTGCAATCAATCAATCACATATGCAGTTTATGAAAATTTTAAATATTTCTATGTGTACCACTATATCCCCATTTAAAGTATTGCCCATCTAAAAGTAGCTACTGAAAAAGTATAAATGTTAGAAAACTAAAGGTACTGTGAGCAATGAGCTCTGACACTAAATGATACCCACCGCTAATTCTCATATGAATATAATGACTGTGTCCATGTTTTGCTATGGGAAAACCCAAATATGTGGCGTATCAAAAAAGTAAAATAGAAGATGCACAATTGCATTATGCAATATAGATTCTGTGAAAGTCATTAAATATCACTCAGTGGTATGAGAGGAATTAGCGGATAAGAGATGGGTACACCAAAGCATAACAGACGGACAGACAGACCGATTACTTAATATACCCTCCCGCTTTTCAGGCGGGGGGTATAATAAATTACATGCATGCGTGCATCAATCTGTGTAATGAAAAGATATTGCGTATGATAATTACATTGATGTTTTGCATTTTTGTTTGTAGAAGTACATGTATTTAATTTACATATTGTTTAAATATTTCAATGTGTTGTTTGTCTATTGCAGGTTCAGCAAAAGGTACAGCTGTAGAGTACATTTTGAACAGCCATCTCTAGGTATGACAAAAATAACACAATTGACCCTATAAGGTTAAATAAACAAACATTATTGAAATTTGTATTAAATGCACAAAAATGATAATTTCATTAAAATAAAACAAAAAAAGCAAATATAAACTTTTAAAAAAGAAAATAAAATCAATTCATTTGTAATGTGCAATGATTGAATATTTCTTGCAGGATATTCTCTGAAGACAGTGATGTGCATGTTCAAGGATTGCCTGTTGTGAGTATTGTATATGTAATTGTAAGGATAAAATTATAACATATTTAATATGCAACATTATTATTTAATTATTATCATCCTGATCTTCCTGATTGTAATAAACAAATAAAAAAAATTAAGCATGCCCAATTACTCCAATATCTACATGTACAGGTATATCAATGTATAAAAGAATCATGTGTAAAGTTACATATATATATATATATATATATATATATATATATATATAGAGAGAGAGAGAGAGAGAGAGAGAGAGAGAGAGAGAGAGAGAGAGAGAGAGAGAGAGAGATAAAGAGAGAGAGATGTTGATAAAAGGGTCAATATAATTGAAAATCATGCATCAGTGATTTTTGTTTTTGTTTAATTCTCAAAAGATTTAATCACATTCTGTTCTATTTTCAGCAGATACTTTAATAATAAAAAATGGGTGAAAAAATTCTCATATTATCATGCTGCATAATAGTACATGTAAGTTCAAAGGCAGAAGAAAATCCATTTAAAGAGAATTTATAAATACAGTTGGTTGTCTGTTTCAGCAAACAATTTAATGAACTGAAATTTATGCAGATACATAAATCAGCACATTATGCAAACTGTAAATGATTGCTTTACATATTTTTCTGATTTGCATGTAGTGCAGTGATATTTTTCAGTAATTTTCATTCAGTTTTCTTTCCACATTATTGCAAATGCTTTTATTTTATTTGGATTAATTAAATGTAGAGGATTGTATTAACTTATTAATCATATTTGTAGTTCAGCTGTATCTGATGGAAGCTTCAACCACGAGAATCTAGGAAAGGATGTCAAGTCCAAAGAGAAGATATGTTGATTACTGGTGATGATATGTTATTGATGTATATAGAGTATGGCAATAAAATAGAGAGAAGGATAGTAATCCGTAGACAAAAAATTAAATCTCAATTCTTTTCAAGAATAGACAGGTCATTATTAGTCACTCTGAGATAGTTAAGAGCAGATTTAGATTTGTTCAGATCATATAGCTTTATAGGGTAGGGTGGGTCCACAGTGGGGGATCAAAGTTTTATTCTGGAATATTTAAGGCTGAAGCCTTTTATTATGAAATCTATTCAAGATTATCAGGGCCACGATACATCATATTTTTTGAACGAAAACATCCTAGTATTGAATCCCAGAATCAAGGGTAATGGATGTGCCATAATTAGAAACAGAATGTTTATCTTAAAAGTCCTATGTAAATATTGGAAAATCATTTTGTTTATTTGTTGGCTTTTAAGTTAAGTAGAGATTAAAATAATTTAAATTTTCATAATTTAAATTCCTATTTTATGGAGACTTAAGTTGATATCTATGTAAGGTCAAAACAGCCACAATTTTCAGAAAGAAAGCAATATTTTGGGGTTACAGAAAAGGGCCATAACTCTCATCATGATAGTAATGATGGATTTCAGATAATATGAAAAATGTGTACTGTTGGAAAACAAGTGAATACAGTGCAGTCTAAATAAGTACAGTTAAACAACAGTATCTTAAAATAAAAAAAACTTTGACTACCTAGGGTATGTTGACGTTCATGACAGTATTACAAATTGGATGAATGATTTGCAAACACTTGGAATTGCATTTATATGATTTACTTTTGTTAATAAATTTAATTTGCTCATTTTGTGCATATCTCTTTCTCATGCAGATTACTAATGAACAATAATAGATTGATTTAACAACTGTAAATGGCATACCATCGTCGCAAGCCACGGGTTTTGTGTCCATTCTATTTCCACAAACGTTTGTGGAAATAGAATGGACACAAAACCCGTGGCTTGCATCGATGATGGCATACATGTATATGAATTTTATATACTCTGTTTAGATTTGAACTTTGGTATATATCTTTGACAGTTGACACTGGGTGATATTTTGAACACATTGAGATATGAAAGTCATTTAAAAGTCCCTTGAAAGATATTTTTTTTCTATATATCTTACCCGGAATCTCTTGGATATATGGGTTTTTTTTCAGCAGTCCAATGAGCATTTCAAGATAACAAGTGTGACTTTATTTTATTGATTCAATTAATTTATGATGAATTATAAAAATATCAATCATATGCTTTTATGTTAATGCATTGACATTTTATATTTTTCAGGCCATATACATGTAACAAATGGTTTCTGAATTCATGAAGATTAGCTGGGATGATACAGTACTTTTCTACTAATATGAACCATATCTAAACATCATATGAGGATCCCTTTCTCAGAAAAAAAGAATTTGCAAATTCAAATACATGTACTCTATAGTTTATTGTTTATTTGTACGTTGTTTAACATTCTTCTTGAGAAATGTTCACTCATATGGGGATGCCAACATTTGTCGGTGTAGAGCTGCAAATTTAGTCCTTTACTTGGCACACAAGGCTAATTGAGCAATGAGGGATCTTTTTGGTGCTAGCGCCTACTGCAACACAGGACCTCTGTATATACAGTCGCATCTATGTCCGACTGTGGGATTTCGAACTAGCAATTTATAGATCAACTCCTTACTCATGACTCTCGAGCAGATGCTCTTGCCACTGTGCCATGCAGGTGACTTCATAGGTTATGAAATGATAAGATAAGATTTATAACTTAAAACTAATGTTTTTAATTTAATCACAGTATAGAGAATGTTTGCAAAAAAGGGAGGTAATAGCTACATGTACTCTCACTGGTATTGCATGCTTAAACTTAAACTATATGAATTACATATTGTAATTACACATGTATTTTAAACCAGATCAGTAAAAAAAGAAACACTTGAATATTTTTACTATGAATTTTATTATAAGGTTGATTATCTTTAAAAAATGGAACTTGAATTTTTTTGAGTAGGAAAAAAAAGTATTTATAATGTACATGTGCACTTAATCTTGTTTATTAAAAATAGTCAAAATTTGGAGATCTTGTGAAGGGTATCTAAATATTGATTTATAAATTTTTACTTCATATTTAAACAGCATAATCTTTATTATAACATATGCCTGTATTATACAACTTATTTGTTGTTGACATTCCATTGTCTGTCTACATGTAGTGCTTAGTAAATTTCTTGTAAATATAATTGCATACTGTTTGTTTACTTTGTCTTTTTTTCAATATGAGTCATGATATATAAATGGTGTGCATATCAGTTTAAATTATTTTTGTTGAATTCAGTTAACAGAAAAAATTAATAACTGAATATGATTATGTAGATAGATACCTTCCAGAAATATTTACATGTACTAGCAGCTGCAGATATGTAGCTTTTGTGAAATCAGGTATACCTGTAACTCAATTTACCTGTATTTATTAAACAGAAATTTAGTGAACACATTCATATACCTATGCAGTATTTCATACTGAAAATACACTGTGTGTTAATGTTTAACTTATTCAACATAAAAATAAACCAGAAGTGATCTTAATGATATAAAACATATCTCAATATTTTTTCTCTCCCCCCCCCCCCCCCATTTTATCACAATTTAAATGTATATAAATTGATAAAAGAAACTGACGATACCATTAAAGAAAATCTTGAGTTGTCTTTCCTTGTTTAAAGAAAATATCTGATGCAATGATTGCTCCCTTGGGTTCATGACCCTGAATATTAATAAGGTTGGGAGGTGTGTGTATTAAAACGTTTTAAGGAGGGAAAATAATTGCACCCTAAGATGGACAACCAAAATTATTTAAGAATTCTCTAACATGATTCTCAAAGAGCGATAAAATAGTTCATTAATCAAAAGCCCTCGGTTTTCCCTGTTACAAAATGAGTATTAGTTTTACCTGCATTACAGATATCAAAGGACGAATACAATTTATATCAGTTTCTGAATTAACTCACGTTCATTATTTTTTCATCAATTATAAAACACAGCAAAAGACGCATCATGTATTAAACTTAGTTTAAGCCTTAGTATGCATTTTGTTCATAAAAATCTCAAAAGGGCAAGTATGTGTTTTATGATTCTGAAAGTGAAATGTATACTAAAGAAAAAATCAATTCAGAAATGCAGAAAGATAAAACGTCATTTTTTATCCTTCCTGTAGTCTCCATGTATAATTATGCTTCTAATCGAAATAAGTCTTTGGTTTCAAACAATCAGCGTTTTAAGTCCTTTATCATCACCTTTAACAATTTATAGTATGTTTTGATTTATCGATCAAATAATGGACAAAACTTGGATTTTATCATACCTCGTCTTTTTCAATTCCTCTTAGGAAGGTTATCTTAAAAAAATAACAGCTCAATATTTCCGAAATTAGGATGAAACACGGAAATTGTTGAGAGGAAATTAAAAGTTCGTGGAATTTTAAATACTTGAGTAAGTGGTCACTTAAGAAATTTTCATTCATCTATATTTATAATTAAAACAAATAAAAATTAAATTATATGTACTAACTATTTTGTCCGAACGAATTTTCTCATTCGTCCAAACAAATAAAAATATTGTTTGATTTTTTTTTACCTGACCCAACAACGGCGCCGTAGGAAATGGAAACTATAAAAGATCATAGTAAGTTGTAGTTATTGTAGAAAGTCAGAATAAAACACTTACTTAATTGCAAAGTACAAAAAAGTCTCAAATTTCCCAATATTCACAAATTATAAAGTACATTATAAAAAAAAATCCAAACATTCAATACGTACAACATCCGGTATTTCTTTGTAGATAAAATCATCATCATCAACTAAAGATATAGTCGCATTTTCCTTATCACTGTTCAACTCACACATTAACAATCTGGGACTGAAATTAATTGATAAACACATAGCAAAAGCCTCACATTCTCTAAAACACATTTGAAACCCTATGTCGTTGAGCACCGCGAAAGGAGAAAGAGGCAATCTTTTTCCAATCTCTTTGTCATGGTTTGGTCTAAGACATCTTTCGTTTGCCAAAAGGCATTGAAATAAAAGAAATATTATCAAAAAGTTCTTCAATATAGATTCATCAGTCATAATTGATTTGGGAAGATTTGTGCGCGAACAAAGCTGCGATTCGGTTTTAAATCAAATGGACAATTTTACAAACTGTGTTTTTTCAATCTATTTATTGTAAATCGAATTTTACTTATAAATTATTCACTTCATCGCTCAAATGATGGCGCTTATGTTTAAACCATTTTCATCAATTACATGTACATAATACACAAAAAGATAATTAATTTTTAACATAAGATTGATATATTTTGATAGCAGGACTCTGAGTCCGGGGCCACTTCGGCCATATCCGACTCGATCATTTTAATATGTCTGTCTGCTGATTTATATAATTTGTTGCCATCGTTTAGACTCGGAATCCCTTATCATTTGTTTTATTTCTGGAATTGCATATTGGTGGACCTTCGGGAATACGGCACACCTATACTTCGTTTTTACCTTACGGCCACACAGCGCCTCTACCATATACCTCGTACCCTCTACGCCAACATTCCCTTACACCGTTCGTTCTGCAAACAACAGATGCAGTTCCAGACGAAATCTTAGCACCGTCCAAATCTACACGAGGTAAACTAACATATACACTGCTAACTATATATAATGATATGAATAATCATATTCAAGGATGCAGAATTGCACAATTTAAGGTCATGTTTACATTAAACGAGTTGTGATGATTTATGAAATGCTGCATCCTGTATAAACCTTCTAATTATAAAATATTGAACGTACTAGAAGAGATAATGTTTAATGTCATTGTCTCTTGAAAATCTTCAGAAAGGATAAACACAAAACAAAGAAATGGATGCCAAATATTCCATTTTTTGGAAGTCAGAAGACAAAGAACAGGATATGGTTTAAATAAAAATCTGTTAATGTTTGTTTTCCAATGCTACATGTAATTGCACTTATGAACCTGTGCATTTTGCCCAATTTTCTTAAAATATTGCAAAAACCATCAGTTTTCAGTAGCATTTTGCTCCTTTCAACTTGTAAATTTATCAAACATATGACGCCATATTTCCAAAGTGATCCTCCTTCACAGCTTATCCTTTAATGATTAAATGATTCATTATTTTCATACACTCAACTTACATGAAAGTCAATGTCATTACTTTTTAAAAGAACATTAAATGTTTAGGGCACACTAAAGCATAAACTGTACCTTCTTCTTCTTCTTTAAACACTGTACTTAATACTTACAAGTTCGAAAGACACATAAACTACATTATGTCTATAGTATTTCTTCGAAAATAAAATTGTCCTCATTGACTATAGATAAACTTAAATATTTTTTCCTTACTTTTCAGTTGTTCAATATCACATAGTAATATATTGGAGGCTGAACTTAATTGACAGACACTTGGTAAAGGCTTCCTATTCTCAAAAAAAAAAACGTTTAGAGCTCTGCTATCTAAAGTCACTTCGAAGAACAATTGGGTTTTCTTTTTAAGTCTAACTATTTTCGGTCGATTAAGAACATCGATTGGGTGTAAAAACACATCGGAAGCGAAAATACGAGGGTTGTTCAAAATTTACGCGGAGTTGTTGCACAGAAAAAATATTTGACGACATAATCGGGCAAATTGTCACACATAATATAAAAGAATCTTTACTTATATGGTCTGAAAAATTTCATATCAAAATATTTTAAATTGGTATCAATTTTGAGTGATTTTTCAGGACATATCATTAAGTGACGGAGCAGCAAAATCTTCGACGTCACAGGCATTATTATGAGATGTAGTGTGATATTGGTGACTCTCAATCACGTTCTTTACAGTCCGGATAAAGTTTTCGTCGATAATCTTCGTCCCGTCCTCCCGTATAGCCTTTTTACAGAGGTATAACGGTCTAAAATTCCAATTTGCTATTTGTAGGCAAATTTCACGAATAACCAAGTTTATTACATCTTTTATTATGCATATTTTGGATTTATGTTGGCGAAATCTCGAGCATTACACGTAATTTAACAAAAGTGTGGTGCGCCGTCAATTCAGGAGACGTCATTTTCACAGTCGTTTTCACGGGAATCGCATTAGAGAAAAATCACTATATTTCTGTTAGTTCTTCAAATATCACGTCAGAAATCTAAATGCATAATAATAGAACAATATAAAGATACATTTGAGAAAATTGTCGAAAAATATCGCAAATTATAGAAAATTTATGACTTAAATTTTGGATTCCGCATGTTTTTGCTTCACATTTTTTGTCGTGCTCCGTACCTCTCCTTCAGCGATATCAACATACCTATAATTTTAGTAGAATTTATTTAATATACAGAAATTTTGCCCAAAATTTATTCGAATCTTTAAGATACATATTTCTGTGAAATTCCATAACAAAATTACGTCTGTAAGAGTAAATAATAGCACATTCCGCGTAATTTTTGAACGGCCCTCGTAGTTTATATTGAGATTCAAAAACATGATTAAAAATTGTTTTGTCGTACCACTGTCGTACCACTAGGCCTCTGCAACCGGTAGATTGCAATGTGTTACTTTTAGTTAAACATAATTGTTTTTTTTTTGTAAATTAAATTAATTAGGATAAATGTAATTATACCATGTTTAATGCATACCAGTTAATGCAGAATGCAATAATACATGCATGTAATTAAAACCAATTCCATTCCTCGCATATTATTAGTTCTTCGTTTCCTATCTTAAATAATGCATTTTAAAGACAAGGTACGAGGGTTGTCCCAAAATTCCATTGTTTTGTAGCAACTTTCTGTCATACATTAAAGAAACTTTGTATATAAATTAAACCAACACTATCTTATGAATTCATCGACAAATACGGAGTAACTTTACAAATTATTCTAATTTAAAAGACACATTTCATTGTCTGGTGTATGAAGAACATAGTACGAAGAAGGCGCAATATTGAAAAGTTGCAATTAAAATTTGGTATATTATATATAAAATCCTACGGAAAAGTGATTACTACACCGTTTTTTTTAATAGAATTAAACATTCTAAATACTATTTTATTTAAGAAATTATAACACGTTTATAAACTTCAATTGGAATTTAAGTAGGTCAGTCACGTGATCAAATCCTGTGAAGAAGGCCTTCTCAGAAGATTTGCTCACGTACCGTGCCACTTCAATTCCCATTGAAGTTTATAAACTTATAAACTTTATAAATAAAAACCGAGTATATTTTAATCTTTGACCATAACGCTATGGTCAGAGACTAAAATATAAAACCATAACGCTATAGTTCTGAAGCTAATTAAGACTAATCTACTGTGTGATATAAGATAATATGAATGCTGAATTTATTCCTATTCATATTTTCAATCTGGATTGTATATATAATTGTTAATTAATTCAAGAAGTCAAAGGCTTAGATGAAGATACGTAATTGAAAACTTTATTTTTATGCATTCCCTCTATTAGGAAAACGTTTTTATTTTTCAAGGCTACATTGCCTTTCAAGTTTTTAAAGTAACATTTTCTGTGTCGGGAAAAATTGGCAGGTGTTGCGGGTAGGGTTGGGGATTTTGTTAATCTTTAGGCACTATTTTTAACTTTATTATTAAGTCAACAACCCTTTAAATAAAGTACACAATGTAAAAGTATATATATATTCCTGATATATGTATTCTATTTAATATTTAAGAAATCATAATATAAATTGAAGTATATCTTGCTGATCAAAAACCCAATGATTATTTAACTTTCCTTCTAATATATAAAACACTCTTTCTTGCATTGTAATTTAATCAAATGACTCATTTGTTATAAATATATTAAACGATTTATTGATAGATAAAACATAATAAAGGGGAGTAATCAAATGTTAAACCCGCATTTGATTGGTTAATCTGGATTTTGAATCTTGAAACTCAAATTTCGAATCTCGAATTTTGAATCTCGTATTTCGAAACTTGAATCTCGAATGAGCCCTCTTGGCTTACGTACATTTGAGACAGAAAATTGAATATTTCCGAATTTAAATCATTGCACTAACCGTCCGTCGTAGATTTTTAAAAATGAAGAAAGGTGTAAATTGGCTTGAATGGCGGTTACGCTTCGAATTCTCCAGGCTAAGGATTTTATTTCTAAGAGAATATTTTGTGAAAGACTATTTGTGATCACTAATAGTGAACAGATTGATGTCTGGAAATATTTTTATTCGTGAAAATTGATAGTCAATGGTGAAAAGACACAAGAAACACGTCCGAAGATAGATGATATAAAGTTGGAGGAATTTCGATCGCCGAAAAGGGAAGGATGGGTCAGATGGATGGAAACACTTGAATATAAATACATGTAAAGGCATATATATGATGAAAACAGAGACACTTGTGACAGCTTATTGTTTAAACAACGCCTAAGTGTTCTTGAAGTGATTGCAATGCTTGATTATTAATATTTTCCAACAGATTTACACATTTATCGTGAGTAGCAATTAATGAAAAAATTATAGTTCTTCGTTGAATTTTCACTAAAGGCCTACCCCAAAAATAAGGGTAAACGTTAGAGACTGTACAGCTGTACAGCTGACAAAAGTGACATGAAACTTGTAAACAAAGGCTATTTTCATGATTTTTATGTGTATATTCTCGATGTATGCAGGTTAATAAAATCTATATCCAAAAAAGCTGTATGAAATACTCGTTTACATTGTGAATAAAATAATGATTGTTTTACTTGCTTATTTTGTTCATTTTTTATACATGAAAGGCAAGAAGAATAAGATATTCCTCCCGTTAGAGATCATTGCGCCGTGTGATTAGGTCAAGTATTGACCTCTGACCTCTGACAAACTGAAGATATTTGTTCTCTGTATGTTTATATAATGGAGAGATACCACAGATATATATATTCTAACTAGATTTCCTCAAATTTTGGCATTTATGCTTTGATAAATATGAATTGTATAACGTTTTATATACATGGGGTTGAAATCCAAATTTTTTAAGAAATGGAGGCAACATTGCACAGGCGCGCACTGGACTATGATCACGTGTTTTGATCCTGAATCCACCCTTACAGAAATGTACCAGTCATATATTCTTTGTAGACTACGAAACGTTTTATCGTTCTCAGTATTTGAAATGACTAAATCGGTTTCTTTATGTAAATGTGAATAACAGTAACTAAAATAAGAGACAAGGCTTAGAAATGGGCAAGAGTTTCATTGTGCAACTCCATTAGAGAAAAGAGACGAAAAGCGCGAAGAAATTTAGCGCTTTCAACTTTTTATTAATTGCTCATGTCTGTACATGCATATACAGGGTGTTTCACAATATATTTCACACATCTAATGGGCATAATTGGAATATCAAACAGGAAACAAAAAATACCAAAACACTATAGGTAAGCAAATTGATCAAATTAAAAAATTATAATATTGCAAAGTATCGAGAAAATTATTATATACCATTAAGTAACTGATGATATAATCAGTAATGTCATATTTCAGCTGTTCTCAAATTGATGTACAACTTGCAGCAAAAATGTGTTGTAAACTTTTATTATAAGTCTTAGAATGATATCCTAAATATTGTACAGAATGTGATGATGAAAATTATCCAGACCAGAAATTGCTGTTTAGTTTTTATATATAAAAATGATTAGAGAGTTTGAACTAAATTATAACGTAAAAATAAAAGATAATTAAAATGATGCCTCTTGTGACCCCCCACCCACCCACCCTAAAAAAGGGGAAAAAAAATCAAGAAGAGATGAGAACAATATCAAAGTTAAGTCAAAGTGAAAGACTAAAAGTTATATCTGAGTTTTGGGAAATGGATTGTAACAATGCCAGTGTACAAATACAAAATGTATCAAGTGTATTAAGAAATCTTAAATTTGTCTCTGCATTGTCAATATTTCAGCATATAAAGCCAGTTGACGCGAAGAACCGGATAAAATCTGAAAAATTGACTGAAAGGAAACACGAAAGAAGTGGACACCAATTGACACATACTGGTAGTTTTGAAACGGCACATTTATTTAAATGCAACTTTAAATAAAAATAGGTATGCATTTTGGGGGTTCTAAAAAGCCAGATATAAAACAAGTAAAGTCTCAAGTATCCTGTGATAATTCCAAAACAGTGTTCGGAATTTCTAAGCATAAGTCTCTTAGATTATTTAGGACAATGTTGAGAAAACACTTAGAGAGAATAACGTTTTAGGATTTGTTGCCATAGTAACTGAAGTGAAAATGTTGGATACTTCTGACTCAAAAAATAATTTTGAATATATGCTGATTAAAATAATACATAAAATGTATTTGTAGCCTTTATTGTCATGTATCTATCTGTCTTTAGATGTGTGATATATATTGAGAAACACCCTGTACTTTGTTTACATATTTTAATGTTTGATCATATCATAGTAATGAAGATATTACAAATTTATTACTACCACCGTTTCGCTTAATTTAAGAATTTGATTCTGCTAATTGCATTATTTTCTCCAAACATTTAAACCGTTGACATTTGTATTTTTTGACGTTGCAGATTTCTCCAGGTTTTAGAGAACGATTTCACTTTAAATATTATTACTAGTACTCGAAAAGTTTTCAAGTAAACATGATAAATCTTTGTAAATTATCTGCCAAGAACCCGCTTTATCTACCCTGAAAATTTTATAAAGGAACATTTACTTCTTCAAAAGAGCTCAATCTTAGAAATTTTGGGAACCCTCGTACTGGACAATGGCATTTGCAGATTTGAAATTTAAAAGCTAAAAGTCTATCTAATCACTTTCAGAAATAAGAGCGGTCTCATCCGATAAGAAAAATAATCAAACACGCTGTGTTATCTAAAAAACATCTTTTTAAAAGCAAATTGCATATTTCAGATGAGAGGTTGTTCGTAATACGAAGTAATATAGCAGGAAAATGACAATTCATGATGAAATAATGTATAAATTACCTAGAAAATGACAGTCAACGAGAGTTTATTAAATAAAAATGCATTGTCAAAAGTGCCAAAAAGTCATCTTATGGGAACATTATTCTTTACATCTTTACATTATGTTTTAGAATGGAATAGCCAAAAAGATTGATTGATTGTATATTGTTTAACGCCCCTCTCCAGAATTTTTCACTCATATGGAGAGGTCACCGTATGCCGGTGAAGGGCTTCAATTTTTCACCTTTACTCGGCATTCGAGTCCATTGAGCAGTTAGGGATATTTATCTTGCCAACGCCTGCCGCTGTCATTGGGCCTCGGTTTTTAAGGTCTTATCCGAAGGACCCGCAACTTTAACTTCAATATGCCGAGCGCATGGCGAAGGAACAGTTGCTACCCATTTTTTATCGACTTAGGTCTGTCGCGGCCGAGATACGAACTCACAACCTCCCGATCACGGAACGAGCGCTCTACCGACTGAGCTACCTTGAACGGTAACCAAAAAAAAAAAAAACCCTCGGATAAGTCTGTTGTTTATTTTTATTCTTGGTTTTTCAATTAAAACATTGATTCAGTCGTCATTAAACGTACTAAAATCTAGAAGATACATTTTTTTCCTTATGTATGTAGAAAAACCTATCGGAAGTATGGATTTGAAAAAAAAGTTTGTTAACTTTATTGATCATTACTAAATTAAAACACCAGATTTTACAGTCGCCAAAGACTCTCATTATGCCAAAATATCTTGTTAAATTAAAGATAAATTGCTTGTTTGAAATATCTATACCAGCCAAAATGTGCTTAGGTTGAAGTAATGTCACTTAAGCAATACTCAAACGTGATATACTCGTATATCAATGAAGGTGTCTATTACAATTTAGATTTTTTTCTTTCTCCAGGTTTAATGTGCAGCTTAATAACAAAAACCCTTAAAAAGACTTTTATTACAGTTCATACATTTTATACTGAATTCATTTAAATTTAGAAAAATAAGTCATGAAATACATTTTAGGAAATATTACATAAATTTAAGTTAGTTAATTCCACACACAAAGTAATGTTTTCCATGAAGAGAATATAAAAAAACGCCGACTTTATTAATAATACTTACAACATCTGTTATTTCTTGGTAAATAGAATCATCATCATCAACTAAAGGTAAGCTCAAACTTTTCTTCTGACTATTCAATTCACATCTTAAATACTTGGGACTGAAATTGATTGAAAGGCACATGGCAAAGGCCTCACATTCTCTAAAACACAGTTGGAGTCCGATGTCGTTATGTACTGTGAAAGGAGAAACTGGTAGCTTTTTCCCTATTTCCTTTTCACCGTTTGATTTTGTACATATGTCATGTGCCAAAACACATTGAGTTATAATGATTATCATCAATTGTTTTCTTAAGTCAGATTCAAAGAACATGATTAAGATTGACACAACCCTGAGTGGTTCAGAACCTGCAACCTTAAAATGTATTGTATTGATATTAATACCATACTCAGAATTTAATATTCATATTTTAAAGAGTCATTGACGGAAATTTGAGTAAAACATAAAACATTAATGTCACATCCTAAACCATTGCCGCCATCGTAAATGACTTCCTGGAATTTCATGATACTAGTAGTAATGAAACAAAGAGACGAATAATTAAGAAGAAATTGGCAATTTTTAGAGTTTTCGAGAATCACGATTGTGCTAAGATCATTCACACGAATCATTTGGAAAATTTTAAAGCTTACGTAAACTAATTATATTATTGTACGAATTAGTTATGTTTGTTATTACACCTTTCGTTATTATAGTTTGCATTGTTATGGACAAAATGCAATTTTGAAAATGTTATTGTCTAAAATGTCGCATTTTGTGTAATTGAGGGTTGTACATTAAATATAATTCTCTTATGACAATGGCTTAAACATCTTAAATGAGCCAAAAAACAACAGAAAAAGAAATCAAATCATGTCGGATACGTTGACACATAACACTGCTAATGAAATTAGTTATGTTCCCCAAACGAAGTTGGGGAACATATTGTTTTTACTCTGTTTCTTATTATGTTCCCCAAACGAAGTTGGGGAACATATTGTTTTTACTCTGTTTCTTATTATTATTATTATTATTATTATTATTATTATTATTTTTCTTCTTCCTGGGAAAATTTTGTCCACGAGTGATCTTGTAAACTACACATCCGACTTAGGTGAAACCTTTTTAGGGTCAGTAGGCATGTTATGTAGAGTTGCCAAACAAAGGTCATTTTGCGCGCACGTGCTTGCAAGAGCGCGCACGTGCAACATGTGAAATTACCAATATAATGGATATTGCCGTAACTTTTCTATTTTTTGATTAATTTTTTGGAAACTCATAATGTAAGGATACATTAGTATTATAGACAAGATAGCATGGTCAAAATAGCAAGATCTCACGCGCATGCACGTGCGCTTTGCTCTGATTGGCTGAAATTAAAGTCTCAATAACTTTCTTGTTTCTTGTCATAATCCTTTGAAATTTTGAACATAGTCCTACATTATGAAGATCTACCACATGATATATAAGAATTTTCATGAAAGCATGCGCATGTGCGCGTGCTGCAAGCTGATTGGCTGAAACTTTAAATGGCAATATCTCCTTTGTTTTTTGACGAAATTCTTTGAAATTTAAAATATAGTCATGCATTAGGATATCCTACAAAATGATATAGAAAAAAAAGCATGAAATCACGCGCATGCACGTGTGCTGCAATCTGATTGGCTGAAACTTTAAATGGCTATTTCTACTTTGTTTTTTGACGAAATTCTTTGAAATTTAAAATATAGTCATGCATTAGGATATCCTACAAAATGATATAGAAAAAAAAAGCATGAAATCACGCGCATGCACGTGTGCTGCAATCTGATTGGCTGAAACTTTAAATGGCTATTTCTACTTTGTTTTTTGACGAAATTCTTTGAAATTTAAAATATAGTCATGCATTAGGATATCCTACAAAATGATATAGAAAAAAAAGCATGAAATCACGCGCATGCACGTGTGCTGCAATCTGATTGTCTGAAACTTTAAATGGCTATTTCTACTTTGTTTTTTGACGAAATTCTTTGAAATTTAAAATATAGTCATGCATTAGGATATCCTACAAAATGATATAGAAAAAAAAGCATGAAATCACGCGCATGCACGTGTGCTGAAAGCTGATTGGCTGAAACTTTAAATGGCTATTTCTACTTTGTTTTTTGACGAAATTCTTTGAAATTTAAAATATAGTCATGCATTAGGATATCCTACAAAATGATATAGAAAAAAAAGCATGAAATCACGCGCATGCACGTGTGCTGCAATCTGATTGGCTGAAACTTTAAATGGCTATTTCTACTTTGTTTTTTGACGAAATTCTTTGAAATTTAAAATATAGTCATGCATTAGGATATCCTACAAAATGATATAGAAAAAAAGCATGAAATCACGCGCATGCACGTGTGCTGCAATCTGATTGGCTGAAACTTTAAATGGCTATTTCTACTTTGTTTTTTGACGAAATTCTTTGAAATTTAAAATATAGTCATGCATTAGGATATCCTACAAAATGATATAGAAAAAAAAGCATGAAATCACGCGCATGCACGTGTGCTGCAATCTGATTGGCTGAAACTTTAAATAACTATTTATCCTTTGTTTTTTGACGAAATTCTTTGACATTCAAAATATAGTCATGCATTAGGATATCCTACAAAATGATATTAAAAAAATCATGAAAATACGCGCATGCACGTGTGCTGAAATCTGATTGGCTGAAACTTTAAATGGCTATAACTCCCTTGTTTTTCAACCAAACAGGATGGGATTTAGAACATAGATTGATGTAAGGGACTCCTACAAGAAGGTATTATCACAATGCACGTGCACGCACGAGCGTGCATTTGAAACGAGTATATTTAAAAATACTCTTGAATGAGTGACTTTTATTACTTTTGGACTGAATGCTCTAATATATTGTATATTGAAATATATAAATAGTGTGGACAAGATGATATGGTCATAACGCACATGCATTCACATGCGCTTGGGTGCAATGCTAAAAATTGAATATAATTGATATCTTTCTGGGAAAACATTGTTAAAGTCAAAAATGCACAGAGTTTGTCTTATTTAATGAAGCTTACAGGGGATATGGCACCGAAAGGGAGTTGGGGAGCGTTTGGGGAACATCTGTAACGGTTCCCGTTACAATTAGCACTAGTTACTTTAAAAATCAACGACTTTACATTTAATGTGGTACAAACTTAGTGCATGAAATTTTTATAAACAAACAAAACAAAACAAATAATACCATCACAATTGTGCCAGAACATATACACAGTAAAGTTTATGAAAGTACGGTGTTCGTTCGTCTGTTGATTTGTCTATGATACACGTGTAGCTCCTATGAGTGCCAAAATGCGTCAGAACAACATTGATCATTAAAGTCAAAGTACCTTAAGTACTGAAAGACCTTTTTGCAGTTTTTTTCTTTCAGCGTACATATGATATCTATGTTTTTTGCAAAGAAAAGAGAAAATTCTTACAGATTTAGAGGAACGGAAGACTTATTTGTTGCCATGGCAACAAGATTCTAGTTATTATGTTCCCCAAACGAAGTTGGGGAACATATTGTTTTTACTCTGTTTCTTATTATTATTATTCTTATTATTTTTCTTCTTCCTGGGAAAATTTTGTCCACGAGTGATCTTGTAAACTACACATCCGACTAAGGTAAGATGTTTTTAGGGTCAGTAGACATGTTATGTAGATTTGCCGAACGAAGGTCATTTTGCGCGCACATGCTTGCAAGAGCGCGCACGTGCAACACGAAAAATGACCGATATCATGGATATTGCTGTAACTTTTCTTTTTCTTGATGAATTTTTTTGAAACTCATAATGTAAGGATACATTAGTAGTATAGACAAGATGGCATGGTCAAAATAGCAAGATCTCACGCGCATGCACGTGCGCTTCGCTCTGATTGGCTGAAACTAAAGTCTCAATATCTTTCTTGTTTCTTGTTATAAACTTTTGAAATTTTGAACATAGTCCTACATTATGAAGATCTACAGCATGATATATAAAATTTTTCATGAAAGCATGCGCATGCGCGCGTGCTGCAATGTGATTGGCTGAAACTTTAAATGGCAATATCTCCTTTGTTTTTTGACGAAATGGTTTGAAATTTAAAACATAGTCATGCATTAGGATATCCTAAAATATGATATAGAAAAAAGTCATGAAATCACGCGCATGCACGTGCGCTACAATCTGATTGGCTGAAACTTTATATGGCTATATCTCCTTTGTTTTTTGACGAAATGTTTCGAATTTTAAATTATAGTCATTCATTTAGATATCCTTCAATACGATAAAGATAAAAATTTATGAAATCATGCGCATGCATGTGTGCTGTAATCTAATTGGCTGAAACTTCAAATGGCTATAACTCCCTTGTTTTTCAACCAAACAGGTTTGGATTTAGAGCATAGATAAATATAAGGGACTCCTACAAGAAGGTGTAGTCATTATGCAAGTGCTTGCGCGTGCGTGCACGTGAAATGAGTAAAATTAAAAATACACTCCAATGAGTGTATATTTTAATACTTTTGGATTAAATGCTTTGATATTAAGTATATTAAAATTTGAGAAAGTGTAGACAAGATGATATGGTCGTTACGCACATGAACACGCGTGCAATGCCTATTTTTAAATATATTTCGTATTTTTCTGGGAAGACCTTGATTAAGTCTAAATTCCATAAAGTATATCTTATCTAATAGAGATTACAGGGAATATGGCACCAAAAGGGAGTTGGGGAGTGTTTGGGGAACATCTGTAACGGTCCCCGTTACAATTAGCACTAGTTATTATTATTCTTATTATTATTTTTCTTCTTCCTGGGAAAAATTTGTCCACGAGTGATCTTGTAAACTACACATCCGACTTAGGTGAAACCTTTTTAGGGTCAGTAGGCATGTTATGTAGAGTTGCCAAACAAAGGTCATTTTGCGCGCACGTGCTTGCAAGAGCGTGCACGTGCAACAGGAGAAATTACCAATATAATGGATATTGCCGTAACTTTTCTATTTTTTGATGAAATTTTTTGAAACTCATAATGTAAGGATACATTAGTAGTATAGACAAGATAGTATGGTCAAAATAGCAAGATCTCACGCGCATGCACGTGCGCTTCGCTCTGATTGGCTGAAACTAAAGTCTCAATATCTTTCTTGTTTCTTGTCATAATCCTTTCAAATTTTGAACATAGTCCTACATTATGAAGATCTACCGCATGATAAATAAGAATTTTCATGAAAGCATGCGCATGTGCGCGTGCTGCAAGCTGATTTGCTGAAACTTTAAATGGCAATATCTCCTTTGTTTTTTGACGAAATTCTTTGAAATTTAAAATATAGTCATGCATTAGGATATCCTACAAAATGATATAGAAGAAAAATCATGAAATCACGCGCATGCACGTGTGCTGCAATCTGATTGGCTGAAACTTTAAATGGCTATTTCTCCTTTGTTTTTTGACGAAATTCTTTGAAATTTAAAATATAGTCATGCATTAGAATATCCTACAAAATGATATTAAAAAAAATCATGAAATTACGCGTATGCACGTGTGCTGCAATCTGATTGGCTGAAACTTTAAATGGCTATTTCTCCTTTGGTTTTTGACGAAATTCTTTGAAATTTAAAATATAGTCATGCATTAGGATATCCTACAAAACGATATTTAAAAAAATCATGAAATTATGCGTATGCACGTGTGCTGCAATCTGATTGGCTGAAACTTTAAATGGCTATAACTCCCTTGTTTTTCAACCAAACAGGATGGGATTTAGAACATAGATAGATGTAAGGGACTCCTACAAGAAGGTATGATCATCATGCACGTGCACGCACGTGCGTGCATTTGAAACGAGTATATTTAAAAATACTCTCGAATGAGTGATTTTTATTACTTTTGGACTGAATGCTTTAATATATAGTATATTAAAATATATAAATAGTGTAGACAAGAAGATATGGTTATAACGCACATGCATTCACATGCGCTTGGGTGCATTGCTAAAAATTGAATATAATTGGTATCCTTCTGGGAAAACGTTGTTAAAGTCAAATATGCACAGAGTTTGTCTTATTTAATGAAGCTTACAGGGAATATGGCACTGAAGGGGAGTTGGGGAGCGTTTGGGGAACATCTGTAACGGTTCCCGTTACAATTAGCACTAGTTTTTGTTGTTATGTCTTTTAAAAACAAAACAAACAAACAAAACAAAATTAATCAAAAAAAAAAAAAAAAAAAAAAACAACAACAACAAACTAGTGGAAAACCCAACTGATCATGATAAAATTGAGACTACATAAACAATATCACGGCCAGGAACACGTTAAGTTCCAAGACAGTACCGTTGTCAGAAACCTTTAAAGTTAAGCACTGAAAATGGCTCGTTGTCATGAAAATACAGGTAGGGTTATGATAATATCCGTCCGTTGTCATTACAAACATACAAAAATTTATCATAATGCCTAAAATATGACGTTTAAGAGCAATTTAGAGATCGAATTTAAATTTGGGGAACAGATACAACATTCAGTATTCCATACAAATATTAACAAATTCGATATCCACAATATATTTTGAGAAGTTTTGGTTGGCAATCACATGCCCATGCGTAAAGTCATGATCATCAGCTTGAAAATTAAATATTTCTTATGTAAAATTAATTAAAATGGTCCATTTATCTCAAAATATGAAGAAAAACTTAATTATACATGTGTTAGGCAACTAACAGCCTATTCTTGATAACAGGCTTTAAGAATTCGCAATTTATAAGCAAAACGTCCGTTGTCAGTACATGTGAAGTTTTTCTAGTCTGGTGTCTTTTTCTTAACATATAAGTTTATCAATAAAACAGTCTTATTAAAGCTAGTCCCTACTATTTCACTTTGTTAGAAGTGAAATAGTAGGGACTGGTTTTAGTAAGACTAATCAATAAAATGATCAATAAAATACATTATATAACAAAAATGATCAAATGTTTATGTTTACTTAAGAAAGAGGAAGGATACTGCAGAATTTTTTTTTTTTTTTTGGGGGGGGGGGTTCGTCTTAGGAGTAGTGTATATACGCCAATACGGAAACGTGTAGCGATTCCTGAAATATTATCAGTATAACAAAATTAAAATGTTGGATATACATGTACTTTAAAATACAGAATTTTTCAATACGTATTAAATAATCGACAAACAAGTTGCAAAAACAAGAATACCAAAAGTCTTGTTTTCTTCGTTCTTCGGCCGAAGCAATGATCTTGTCAGCAAATACAATTTATCATGGAGTCAAATGCTGACTGGTGTTTTACATACTAATTGTTAGGCCACTTTATACACACTGCATTGTCAAAAGATTTTTCCCGGTATATTTCCCGATCAAGACAAGGAGCACACGGCTGGTGTAAACGGTCGGCAGAGGATGCTCACTCCTAAATGAATTTTTTGCATAGGAAAAGAAATTCAAAAATGAACAGAAATGTCGACCAATGACTGGGATATTTTACTATATATATATATATATATATATATATATATATATATATATATATATATATATATATATATATATATATATATATATATATATATATATATATATATATATATATATATAGGATATCTATATTGTGTGATTTATACTGGCTTTATCCAACGAGTTGAAATGGTGTATATATTCGCGAGGCTTGCCGAGCGAATATACACCATTTCAACGAGTTGGATAAAGCCATTATCGAATCACACAATTATAGATGTTCTATTTATCTCATACGACTTTTCTTTCAACAAAACTTTGAGACTTCCCCTGCGAAACTACATGAATGATTACTTATTCAAATTGATGACGTATAACTTGATGACGTAGCACCGTTGATGTTTACATGCCTCCAAAGAAAGTAGATCGCGTTCAAAATGTAGAATTTTTGCTATCTGCGTCTTTGAAAACATTATGTGATAATTGCTGGAGCTTTATATCAAACGGACATCTGATTGAATGTTGTAAGTACCATGGGATCGTGAAAATGAACTCTCTGGACGATGGCAGTACAAAACGTGTTAGGCAAGGCGAGGGGCCTACTTGTAGATTCATTGTTGATCCCTGGTAAGTTACACCTACATTTCTAATTAGGCATTCGTAGTATGATATAAGAAAGCATTATTGAAGATGTTAAAGGAATCTTTTAACAACAACTTAACTGCTAGGCTTTACTTTCTCCGAATACGAATTAAATTGGGGGGGGGGGGTAACATCTGTCTTCAAGTAGCCAATACAGGTTCCTTGATTAAAATAAGACACTGTTTTGACATATAAAAGTCTTTTTTGGGCTTTCAATGATATTATCTCTCCTTATCATTCATTTTATTAGGGCAATAATTTTCACAAATAAAAATTTCAATAAAATAAAACCGTGAAGCGAGGGATCG
>NW_026924682.1:0-24802 GCF_032062105.1 Saccostrea cuccullata | reverse complement strand
GTTAGAAAAAAGAAACACACATTGTTGATCTTTGAATTTGGTGGGTTTGCCCAATTGAAATGGCATCCCACAATTTTGTATTGTGCCACGGCCAATATACGCCACAATAAATAAGTATAAATTCTATATTGAGTTTTGTGTCAATTTTCTCTGTATAAATAATACACTATAAATTCTAATACTTTCATTACTGATCTAAGGAAGATTACTCTTTCTGCAAAAAAAAAAAAACAGGAAGTTAAAGCTCTTTAGAGTACATTGCGTATATAAACGTAAAGGGCCATTGAGCAAAGCATTGTTTAAAATGATGAAGATTAACAGTTGAATTTAACACAGGTCTCATGCAATTATACAGAAAGATAGCAGTTGTTCGCTTAAAGGTAGTTGGTCATCGAAGTCTTCCAATTATTAATTTTTGTAAATACTAATTATTCTATAATAGTATAATATCTATCATTACTAACTTAAAGTATTATGTTATCATGCACTTACCCTACACATGTATATGGATGACACAGAGGTTTGCTGTTCCCAAGAAACGCTTTCCTATAATATATTATAGTGACTTAAAAATTACAGGTGTTGAAATGTGGTTCCAGCTTATATTCTTAATTTTATACATGGTTTTTAAAAAAAATATTGTGTAAAAGTTCTATCCTATACAAGCAAGATAAATCGTGTTGAGATGAAACTCACATGTAACTTTTTACATGTATGTACACAGGCAAAAGAATAATGTAATGTTTACATTCAAGTTACTAGTCTCTTCTGAGAAACTCATTTTATGGACTTTTGATCTTGAAAACTGTTCGTTATCTCCATCTCTTTCATTGAATGTTTGTAAACTTACTTACTAACGCATTTGTTTGATATCATGGAACGGGATTATATTCATATACAACATATTTATTAAAACATGTCAGATAATTACATAAACATGCAAGTTATTTATGGCAACATGCAGGATAATTATGTTAATGCGAGTTAATTACAATAATATTATAATTGAGATTAAGATGACTAGGACACTTCCTTAGAATGGAGAATACCAGAATTTCGAATTGTCAGAGGGACATCATCAGGAAAAAGTCCTAAGAGAAGACCAAAAACAACCTGGCGTAAGACAGTCGAGGGTGAACTGAGAGACCTTCACCTGACTTCGTGAGAGGCAGACTGTAACCAAGAAGAGAGCTAAGCATCGTCGCTAGACTAGGGTTTTCAGTCCGCTCTGCTCCGCTTATGTTTATGGGGGCCAGAACGGACCGAAAACCAGATGAAAGCTGAGTGGTGAAGTCTCGTGTTGAACTTATGCTCCAATGTGAGCGAAGAGGGTAGTTAAATTAACTAGCGAGTTAATTATGTCAACATGTGAGATATGTATGTTGACATGCAACTTATTATAGTATTATCTTGCATGTTGAAACTATAACTTGCACGATGACACAAATAAGTCGCATGTTGACATACATGGTCTATGGTGAAACAGGTCGCTTTCCTCTGTACATCTCGGTATACTGTAGAATGATTTCATTTTGGGCAAAGCTTTTTTCAGGCCCACAAACTAAAATTGTAAATGTTTTATACAAACATATGTTTAAATTGTACTGTGATGGAAATTTAACAAACCGATGGTTAGATTGTATACAGAAAATATGTAATATATGTGGTTTACCAAATGTATGGTACGAACAGAGTGCCAATATGAATTATAAATGGATAACTGCTACCGTAAAACAAATATTACAAGATCAATTTATTCAAAAGTGGTCTAGTGACGTTAATAATTCTTCAAAAGGACAAACTTACAGAATCTTTAAACAAAATTTTGGATTTGAAAATTATATTAATAAGTTATCTCCTAAATTTAGAGCAATATTTATGAAATTTCGTACCACAAATCACCGTTTACCGATAGAGACAGGAAGATGGCAAGGTTTACCACTGTGCGATAGAATATGTACACTTTGTAAAAACAATCAAATTGCAGATGAATTTCATTATATTTTAGAATGTAAAACTTTATCTAATGTGAGAAAGAATTACCTGGGCAATTATTATTCTTCTAGACCGAATGTTATTAAATTCACTGAAATTATGTCAACCTCAAACGAAAAAGTGATGAAAAAACTTTGTATATTTATCCAAAAAATCTATGCTGCTGTCTGTCCTCCTTGATATGTTTCCTCACTCTCTTTTTTTGTTATGTTTTCTATATTGTGTATGTACCTCTGACCAGACTGTTTATATTGTATATAATGTATATATGTTATTTATGCACAATACCCCATGTACCAATAGATTGGTCTGGGTGAATAAACTGAACTGAACTGAACTGAACTGAACATACGTTGCATGTAAACAAAATTATCTTGCATGTTGACAAAAATAAATCACAAGTCTACATAATTATGTTACATTTTAACATATGTCTACATGCATAAAAATAATGTTGGCATGCAAGTTACCAACCCTTTTAGAGAACCGAATTTTAATTTTGGTAAACTTACTTACTAACGCCAGTATACAACATCATACAAAAAAAGATGGAACATAATTACATGGATGTTGACATTCGATTTATTTATGTAAACATGCAAAATATTTATGTCAACATGCGACTTTTTTATGCCACGACTTATTCATGTCAACATACAAATTATATTTTAACATGCAAAATATGTATGTCAACATGCAAGAAAATAAGTTGCATTTCTACTTATACATTTACAATATACATTATGTTGACATAATTATTTAATTAACTCGCATACATATAAACATCAACATCTTGCATTGTTACATTGAAAAGTTGCATGTACACAATTACCCAATTACCAGTATCCATCATGTTAACTTAATAAGTATCATGTCAACATAATTCTGTCACATCTTGTTTGTATGATGCCAGTATTATGATGTATACTGGTGTGCGTAAGTAATTTCACCACTATTAAAATTAGATTCTCTAAAGAGATTGGCAACTTGCATATTAACGTATTTATTATACATGTTTACATATTTAAGTCACATGTCTACATAACTTTGCTGCATGTAGGAGGGTGAAATACATCACCATTGATGAGACATGATTTTTGAGTCGGTTGAAATTTTTCGAACAGTCATTGAAGACCAACATTGCTTTTCATTTTAATTTCTTTTTAAATTCAATGTCTGATATAGATAATATAATGAATTTATATATTTGTATTATCGCGTATTTACGTTTTTCAATGCAAAATTTTGCTGCCTCTCTCAACGACTGGGGAATGATTTTTTTTATTGAACTCTAGACAATTTCAGAAAACTTTACAGTTTCTGGTACAATAGTTCTTGAGAAGTAGATTTTGGGAAAAAAATTAGATTCCTCGATAATCTCCCCCCTGCAAGGGGCTAGATCTTGCATAACATAATTTAGAATTTCCTGTACCCTAGGATCCTTTGTGCTAGTTTTGGTTAAAATTGGCCTGGTGGTTCTTAAGACAAAAAAGTGAAAGTTTACAGATTGAGGGACACAGGAACATTGATCAGACCAGCTTACTTACGAGCTTAACTCTTTACAACTTATTGAACTGTTATGCAAAATACACTAAATGTTCATGTCATAGAAATAGAAATTTACCATTTCCCCGCAAGCAAGTTTCAGCGTGGTACACGTTTCTCTAAAGTTCAGCGTAAATAATATTATATTGCTATATTTTAATACAAAAATAACTTTTCTTATTTGATGAGATTTTTGCAAGTATAAAATAAAAGGAAATTGGCATTAAATTAACGGTTAAATGTACTTTTTAAAGTGCGTGAAAATGCGTGATTGCGGGGAAACGGTATATGCGTGATTTTGCGTTAGAAATAGGAAATGGTATATGCGTTAAAAGCGTGACTGCGGGGAAGGGGGTTAAACCGAAAAATCATAAGTATATGTATTGACAGAACTTTACATGTATCAACTCAGGGATGTACATCTCCGTAATTTAAAGTGTACATATGGTATATATACATGTATACCACTCACAATGTATACACAATGATCTTAAACCTTCCATTTTTTCCAATGAATTAGAGAAATTAACTTTTTTGCTGTTTTTATGAAGATAAGAATGAACTGAAAAACAGGTGGAAACATATCAAGCCTAACATCTGAATTTTGAATAGTTATCGTTATTGTAGAAGTACGCTGACGCAATGATATAAATAGATCTACCCCTTTGATATCTTGTTTGATTATGTCACTGGAGCTTGTTGTGGTCTCTGTGTGACCTGATTATTTTATTTTATCGCTGTTGATTGCTTACCTGAGCTTGTGTAAGATATAGGTAAATAAAATAACCTGTCGCTTTATATATCTTACTTCGTTATTTATCTGATAAGTTTTTTGACACTTAATTATAATGTTCTAGTTATTCACCATTACTTACAGTTATCAGGTTTATTTCACTCAGTTTTACTTACAGTTAAAGTAGCTAATGGAAGAATATACGATTTCTTTAACTTTGAAATATAACAATTTTTACTGACTGTTACCTACTCTTTACAAACATTTTTTAAAAAGTTGAGACAAAAATCCACCTCAGATTACAAAACTCATGCGTCATGCTGATGTATCAATTGAGGTATATCTTTATCCAGTGTCATATTTCTTTAATAGTAAATTTGAATTCAGTCTTTACTAAGGGTTTTCAACAATTTAATTTCTCAAATCGAAATGAAATATGATAAAAAGTATTTCCGCCTCACTTCGCTCGCTTATGCAGGTATTGTGATGTAAGCAGTAATAAAAACGGATGAAGTGTAGCTCGAACAATATCCTGCAACCGTTTAATGAACAGAACAATACAATTTCTACGGTATTTGAACCCCCGAGAAGAAATCTACATAAACTAAGAGCCGCAAACAAATAAATATATTCTTATTAAGTACAGTCCCCGTCCAAGGAACAAGATTTGCATTTTGGAATGCGGCCCACTTTCCGACCATTATTAGAATAATAATTGTATTTATGTATTTAATGCGATAATTTGTTTGGAGGTTTTCGGAAACATTTACGTTGGTAAATTGTGAAAATTCTCAGATCCACGCCTTGCCTTATTGTAATGGAATGTGTAAGGTCACGTGGTCAGCTCAGCGAGTCATTCACACTCGCGCGCTCACCACCGCTAACATGAAGCACGTCTATTTTGAAGAAGGGCTTTAATGACAAAGAAGTAAAAACAAATATACAATTGGAGATCAGGACCCATTCTTTGCCGGGAATCCATTTTTGGCGTCATAGAGGTTTCTGGCATGACCTAAACTATCTGGGTCCTGATGGTGTAAATCTGTGCTGCACCCCCTCGCACGACCAACCTATGCGGAAGTTCCTTTGAAGTATAAGGAATGCAGTTATTCAATCGCCAAGCTTATTAAGGCCAGTATAACTTTTTGTCTCATTTTACATGAATTGCACACTGGGGTGCTTATGTTTGTGGTAGGCTACCAAGTTTTAAGGTCATATGAGAGACTTAATTGCTCTGTCAGTCAGTGCTGTTCGTTAAAGGCTAGTTGATGTCTTGATGGCTGTTTGCTGTTAGGCAATAAAATCAATGTTCGAAATATTTAGAATCATGCATGCATGTTTGGTGAACTTGTTACTGACGAGACATATTCAGGACCAGGTGGCTCATAATGACAATGGTTTCGTCTTATGAAGCAGTTATTTATCTGGGCATTGTTTCGCATTATCTCGTTTCTTTATTGTTTATTCTTTCGTACAATATAGGTAGGAAACTAGAAGTCAAAGTATATATTCTGTCTGATTATTATTAATTACAATCGGTATGACGTTTATAGGTCTTATGTACTTATCGTTTGAAAGTAGAGGTACACAGTCAACATATGAACCTACCCACGTGTTAAGCAATAGTACAGAGTAGGCCGCATATAAGTACTCATTGTATGGGAGTCTAGGTGCAAAGTTTATCTGTGCTTACCCATGTTTAACAATGGTACGGAGTAGGCCGCATATAAGTACTCATTGTATGGGAGTCTAGGTGCAAAGTTTATCTGTGCTTACCCATGTTTAACAATGGTACGGAGTAGGCCGCATATAAGTACTCATTGTATGGGAGTCTAGGTGCAAAGTTTATCTGTGCTTACCCATGTTTAACAATGGTACGGAGTAGGCCGCATATAAGTACTCATTGTATGGGAGTCTAGTAAAGTTTATATGTGCCTACCCATGTTTAACAATGGTACGGAGTAGGCCGCATGCAAAGTTTGCAAAGTTTATCTGTGCCTACCCATGTTTAACAATGGTACAGAGTTATATGGCCGCATATATGTACTCATTGTATGGGAGTCTAGGTGCAAAGTTTATCTGTGCTTACCCATGTTTAACAATGGTACAGAGTTAAGGCCGCATATATGTACTCATTGTATGGGAGTTTTAGGTACAAAGTTTATCTGTGCCTACCCATGTTTAACACTGGTACGGAGTAGGCCGCATATATGTACTTATTGTGTGGGAGTTTAGGTTCAAAGTTGTTATGTACCTATCTATCCAAGTATTAAATAATAGCACAGAATTGTAGTCTTCCTTCATGTTTTTTTTTTACCAGTCGCACTTGATTAAATGGTTTTGTCTATCAAGTTTCTAAACTGTGCTTATGTTTATGGTTTGTACCTAGGGATAAACATTGGATTTATAAGTTCTATATTGTTTTATTGCTAATGATTGTTTGAGGAAGTTCAATTGCGATTGCACTGTGTGCTTCACTTAAGTAATTGTTGATACGTTACCCAGTATTTAGTTGAATTAAATTTTTCATTAATTTGCACATATCGTAAGGCGACAAAATATATAAAGTGATTGTTGGGTAACAGGTAAACATTATAATCAAGATTCTATCATTTTGGTATGTTTTACACGATTTTAGTATTGTTTTTCAGTTAGCAATAGTACAGTGTATGCCGCACATATGTACTAATTGTGTGGGAGTTTTTGGGTACAAGTTTATCTGTGCCTACCCACAGTTTTAAGCAATAGTACAGAGTAGGCCGCATATATGTACTTATTGTGTGGGAGTTTTGGGTACAAAGTTTATCTGTGCCTACGCACGGTGTTTATCAATAGCACAGAGTAAGCCGCGTATATGTTCTTATTGTGTGGGAGTCTTGGGTTCATCATTTATTTGTACCTATCCACATGTATAAGATAAGAACAAGGCTAAGGGTTTCTTTGTACCAGTAACAGTTTATGTCGTGTTATATTTTTTGATTTGGATATTTTTTAAGTTAATTGTGGTCGAAGAAATGAAATTTCTCAAGATCAATGGCTTTAATCGTTGTGCTTTGGCATACCTATGTTCAAGGAGTTTGTTCCTGGTATCCTTGTAGATTTTACTTATATACCAATAAGAGGTAGTTATCCATTTGTTTGCACATTATGACATTTGCGTCTAATGTGGCAGGATTTCATTTAGTGTAGAGTTATCCGTACGTTTGATGTTCATGTTTTGTGCAGAGTTTATATGTATGCATATGGGTCGAAGTTATCCATACTTTCACTGTTTGGTTTTAAAGTATATATGCCCTATTACATCTAAACATAGTGGCAACTTCATTTCATGTTTATTGCAGTCAATTGCAAGAAAGAGTATCACAATACTTCTTAGTTGCTTCAAAGTACGTGTTACAAATAGTGGTATATCCTATACATGTGACATTTTATTCTTTTGTAATGGACTTAACATATTTATTCTGATTTATCGACATTTCTTTAATTTGTTATTTGAAAAATTGGTAGAATCATGGAATATGTATAATTTCGTCAAAGCGAATCCTCTCAGCAGAGAATTAATCGATTATTATCAGTATGATTGTAATACAATATATATTTGCTATAACGGTTAGTCTTCAGGAGGAAATTTACTCTTTCTAGTGTTTCTACTTTCTATGAGCATGATAATGTACATGATGTATCACTTTGTTTACACCTCATTTGTTGGATTTTGGCGTCCTTTCTTTAAATGACACCTTAGACTTAAAAGTATTCATATAATTTTCATGTTTAAGTTGCAGATGCCTTTTGATGAATTTGCCAGTGTGCAAATTTGCTACATCCTAGCAGCCGGAGTGAAGAGGAAGCGTAGCTATAACTGTTAATAGCCCAGAGAGCCTAGCAGAATTGTGCCGGATGCCATGAATGTTAATGACACAGGTTTGAACTGTTTATCAAATATTGACTCAGCGAGCGGTTCTATCTAACAAATTGCATAAGATCCGCACCGCCGATGGATAATGTCCTAAACCAGCCCGTCCACTAGTGTTTTCTAAATACATTTTGACTTTACCAACAACTTTCATGCTATCAGCCGGTATAAAATCCATATGTTTGCAAGCTAAACTGCTTGCAGTGCTGTTACAGGTGTGCCCCAAATCAGCCGGGTAATCAGGATATCCACTACCGTTGGTTCACGAAGCATCCATACCAGCTAGAGCATTCAATTTGGTTTCGAATAAAACATTTACAGGCGAGTCAGCAAGTAAATAATATACGAAGATCCCTCCCTCCATAATATTTCAAATAAGTTCCCTATATGGCTAGTAAATATAGGATTAATTTATTTTTATAAGTTAGTACAGACCCCATGCAAGGTCAGTACAATAATGAAAGGATTTTCAATTTATGTCCCTGTTCGGAAATTAAGCATGGTCAGGCTAGAATACAATAATAATAATAATAATAATTAAAATGAATTATTTTAAATTGTTTCTAATAGACAGCATAATGAAAGACACTGTTTTGTTTTACTAGCTCATGTTGTACATTGTACGTTTCTGCGGTCTTTATCTTTAAATATTTATTTGCCTTAATTAACCCCATGTAAAATTTTTCTCAATCATTTATTTATATAAATGTGCTATTAATTTTCAGTCTTGTTTGACATATGTAGTTGAAAGATAATCGTTTTCTTTTGATGTTTAGGAAGGGCATTTTTGCACATGGTGGCAGTATTTCATTCTTGACATCTCTTCCCTGTCTGACGATAGCAATGTGATTAACTCATTCTTGTTATCAAATTTATGGTTAGATCCTAGGATTGCGTTCTTTGAATTTGCTATGCTTAGCTCTACCTAATTTCAGTGTGGTAAATTAATGTCTTACGGATTCCCTATGCTCATGTAATTTTCTATCCTTGATTTTAATTGGCCGGTCAGTTTGAAAGTAGGCAGAGTTGTCAAAGAACCGATTTGTGAGTTTTGTAAGGAAGGCAATCTAGGAATATTACTGTGTTATACAGTTTTGTATTCTATCTACGAAATTTGTTCCAAATTAATTACTTGTGAAATTTAGATTTTTTGACTTACAATAAATTCTGAACTTTAGAGCCAACTTTTCAATTGACACAATATACATGGTGAATTTAGTATAATCTAGGAATGTTACACTCTATTCAAAACGCTTAGGAACATAATGAATTAACTTTCATCGTGTAAAACTTCTTTATACTTTTTGGAATAGAAGTAAGGTAGATTCCTCCATGAAAAGGGCATACTTTATGGAATTAATGGATACAACCTTTTGGGTCCGACAGTTCCAAGAGAAAGGGCTGTTATGCAAATATTTTGGGGTTGTTTATATTTGTTGAATTTCTGATACAAATGTAAAAAAAAAAATTACAATTTGGAAGATACTCTTAAAACTGGTTTAAAATAAAAAAAAAGAAAAAAAAAAAAAAAAAAAAAAAATAAATAAATAAATAAATAAATAATAAAATAAACACTCGCATAGATATAAAGTTAAATAATTCAAGGTTGTAATAAGTAGAATGATATCTGACCGTGTGTCCTACTCATGAGCACTCTCCGCATAATTCTTCTTCAATCTTCATAATTATCTGAATATCAATTTATTATACCTGTTTTGTGGAACTAAAGTATGTACAGTAATTTAACTGTACCTTGATCTCAAATGGAGAGAGCTACAATATAGGTCCGAAGATCAAAAATTAGTCAATGTTAATTATTGTTTTGTTCCACTTAAAAAAAAAAAAAAAAATGAATAAAAAATAAATAAATATAAATGAATAAAAATAATAATAATAATAATCTAGCATTTAATTGCTGTGTTTGTTCTACCCCCATTAGTTCGATTCTAGAATGTAGTTTAATTGCGAGTCGGTGTTTAACTTCATTTCTGTTCTATTCATGATAAATAATTAGATACTGTCATGTAGTTTAAATACAGGTCAGTGATTTAACTGCTGTTTTGTTCTACTCGTGAAAATAAGTAAGATATTAGGATGTAATTTAAATGCAGGTCAGCGATTTAACTGCTGTTTTGTTATACTCACGATAAATATTTTGATACTCACTAAGTGTGTAGTGTAAATACAGGTCAGTGATTTAACTGCTGTTTTGTTCTATTCATGATAAATAGTTAAATATTAGGATGTAGTTTAAATACAGGTCAGTGATTTAACTGCTGTTTTGTTCTACTCTTACAATTAAAAATACCGTAAGGAACATGTTCATTCCCACATTGACAGGTCAGTGAATAACTGCTTTTGGATATCTAAATACTCCTCGTCTGACTTTGCTTACTTGCTGGCTCAATAAACAATAGTTTTCGATATGTCATTTTCTCTGAAATTAGTTTTCTTCCATACTTACATGTATTACTCAATATTGTTATTTATTAACATTGCTCGGATATTTTATTAATACCGATATTTCCTCCATTATTTTACATGTAACTACATTTTAGTGATAACTGGTAATGAAATAATTAATGAAAGGTAGATTTCTGTTTTTCATTTCATTACTTTAAGATGTTTGGAGAGGCCAGTGATTAACTGCCTTCATATAGATTTGATGTGTGCAAGCTCACCTTGGATGGCACGGATGTGATTTGCATGTCACATCTTACATGGATGTGACCTGCATATCACATCTTGTGGCCTATTTTATTTTGATGTGCCATCTATTTGCTAACTTTTTAATATGATGTTTTGATTGTCTTGTCTTACAGATACTTTTTTCTAGTCAGTTTTGGGGATCAGACATTATCATATTTTACGTAACTGATAAGCAAAGCTTGTGAATCTGATCCCCTTCTTGTTTGTTAAATTGTTCACATTTATACCGTCATTTTAATAAATGACATTTTTCATCAACATCAAAGTGTTTTATTTGATTTTTACAAAATTAGCAAAAACAAGCTGCGGTGATCTTGCCTATAAGCATTAGAAGACATAAAACATCAATTATTAGAATAATAATTGTATTTATGTATTTAATGCGATAATTTGTTTGGAGGTTTTCGGAACATTTACGTTGGTAAATTGTGAAAATTCTCAGATCCACGCCTTGCCTAATTGTAATGGAATGTGTAAGGTCACGTGGTCAGCTCAGCGAGTCATTCGCACTCGCGCGCTCACCACCGCTAACATGAAGCACGTCTATTTTGAAGACCCACCTCCACCCCAACATTCCTATCCCTTAATATGATCATTAATGTGTCATGTAAAATTTATAATATATTATAGTTTTTACTCGATTGTTTTACGCTTTCATGTATTTGGTTTTGATTATGATCTTTTTGCAAACTTTTTCTTCTGAGGTTTTGATTGTGTCTTTGATGTACCATCTTTTTGCCAACTTTTTCTTGTAATGTTTGCCTATTTTATTTTGATGTGCCATCTATTTGCTAACTTTTTAATATGATGTTTTGATTGTCTTGTCTTACAGATACTTTTTTCTAGTCAGTTTTGGGGATCAGACATTATCATATTTTACGTAACTGATAAGCAAAGCTTGTGAATCTGATCCCCTTCTTGTTTGTTAAATTGTTCACATTTATACCGTCATTTTAATAAATGACATTTTTCATCAACATCAAAGTGTTTTATTTGATTTTTACAAAATTAGCAAAAACAAGCTGCGGTGATCTTGCCTATAAGCATTAGAAGACATAAATTCAATTGGATATCTTAAACGTAGCATCACAACCAATGCATGTATCTGGTATGGGTATATTTTTTACTTGCAGAATCCCAATGAATATTTATTCATCGAGAACATAAATTTATGATTATATATTTTGGTTTTTTTTCATTCAAAGGTTTTATTCCGAAAATGACATAATACGTTTCTAATTACTATAATCTTTGAAAATTCTTGCAAGAAAAAACAAGTATATACTGACAAAACGTCAGAAATACTCAAGCTGTAGTAACTAAATTCAGAAGTTAATATAATATCCTAAAATTCTATAAGATGAAGGCTAAGGAGTTCAATCTTTTGTTGAATAAACTACATGTACACGAAACAAAGTTAATACATTGAATTTAATTAGAATAAATATGATTAATCGTACTACTTTTTAAGATGAATTTACGTCAGTGACGCACTTGCAGGAATATTTTTATAGACCATAGTAACGTTGCCGTTTCTAATCTTAATTTCATGAAATATTTTTTTTTATGTAGACATTAAGTATACTTAAAACTATATACAATATGTACTTTTTGTATTTTTTGCTTAACGACGTACATTATATTCAATATATACATCAATCTAAATAGCTTGCTACAAGCAGTTTTTCCAAGTGGAAGGGGGGAGGGGGGTCCAGCCTCCAAAATCCACGTGAACTACAGATTTATCCATCGTTGCAATCCACGGCCGAAATGTACGATCCTCTCCTACTCCGGACCGTGGCTTGAAACGATGGGGTTCACCTAGCTGAGCTGCATGTCCAATACCTATTCCGTACGGATTCTAAAGAAGTTATCATAATATAAGTTCCGTTACAAAAGCTTAAGATAATCATGATAATTTTTACGAGAAATTAACAATGATTTCGTGCTATTATTTTACTGTCACTCAAAGAACACAGTATTTGCAGGTCCGTGAAAAGCAATTTCATTTGGAGGGGGAGGGGGTACAGCCATACATTTTCTGGCCATGCATTGTAGAATTTGTTACGATGGGGTAACCTGCGTCACCTTTCATAGTCTGAAGTGGACTCGTCCAAGGATGCTTTGTCGGCGACTGTAAAAAGTTACCCGAGATTCATACGCAGAGGAAAGCGCGAATTTACTTTCTGTAAAGAAACTGTTGCGGCTGAGGAGTGTCACTCATTGATCATTCGCCATAGAAAAGAATCCGATATTTAACACTTAATATCTTTGAATATACTGACGTTTTCAATATAAGCTTAATTTTTTGTTTCTAGAAATATTTTTATCTACGAAAATAATATATTTTGTGTTTTTAAACCGAGTAATTCGATGACCTAGCATCGTTTTAGATAACTCAAGCCCCTCTAGGGCTTGAGTAAAAATAGCACAGAAGCAAGAAAAAGAGATACCGAACATCATTCAATATCAAAGTCCATAAAACAATACAAAATAGGAGCAGAGCAAACACGGACCTCCGAACATCGATAGCAACATTGTTTAACTATATATATAAATTCAATTCCATTGGCTCTTACCTCTAAACTTACATATACATCTGTATGCATTTATTCTGCTTTAAAATACATACTTTTTAACTACCTTATATATTACTATACTTTTTCCTTTATATACAGGAAATACAATACACATCAAGAAGTTCTTATGATGATATTACAAATTTCTCCAAAACTGGCAAAAATATACACCTGAGTGCAAAATAGTTCAACCTTCAGAGATATCTATAACTTAAAATAAAAACTCAAAAATCTCTTTTCAACACTTTCTAGCGCCCACAGATACGTGATCAATGGTTGCTGTTACATCCTCTTTCTTCTGGGATTTTATAGACTCTGGTTACCTGTGCAAATTAATGAACTCTTAGTTGTCATGCCCTTACTTCAAAATAAATTTCTAGCACATACCGTCCAAAAGTTAATATTAAAGTAAAAGTGTGGAATTATTGATTTTTTCCACAATGGATTAAATGTATCAGAACCATGTTAACGCCGCGTATTCAAAGATTGAGGGGTAATATGAAAACCCTCATTCATTCTGTGTTCAATAACCCAGAAGTGAAAAAAAATAGATTGATTATATGATCAGTACGTACTGGTCCTTGTTGACAAAGCAGGTAACAACATTGTCTTCGTTTGAATTGTATTTTAGAACTTTTAAGATTTAATTCTACAAGTGGTAATCCTACTTATACTCATACTTCCCTTTCTAAGGAAGAAATTCTTCAAAATTTTGGGTCAGTTTTAAATATTTTTAATATTACACAGAGCAAAAATAAATTTGAATTACCCGATATATATTGGATTCCAAACAAAGACACATTGCGGGTTCCAGTAAATGTTCATTCAAATCTCTTTTGTACTCCGTATTGACAGTAGAGTAGGAAAAACTCTTATTGTACTGCGCAACAATATAATTATTCAAAAAGTGGTGTGAACCAGGATTTTTTTTATTTCAATGACAGCTGCTTTTTTAATAAAACGGAACTTGTAAATTTACAATGGTCATTGGTCATTTGCAAAATTATTTTGTTAAAACACATTGCACACACAAGTACTCTAAAGTTGACGTGTAAGAGATGCTTGAGTTACTGATCGACAATATCTGGTTTTTTTGGAAGACCAGATATTCCGACAATAAATTGCAATTCCCATGGGTACCAATTGCGCTCCGTTATAAGTAAATCTATTTTCATATTCACTTGAAATAGAATTTGTGCGAAGTCTAATGCGTGAAAAGAAGAAAATACTTGCTGTGGCCTTCAACTCAACATTTAGATATATATATATATCGACGACGTATTGTCAATTAACAATGGTAATTTTCAATCCTACGTCGATACGATATATCCTTGTGAGCTAGCTTGAGATGAAAGATACCACAGAGTCTGACACATCTGTCTCACCCATGGATATTTTACTTGAAAAAATTTTACTTGAAAAAAGACGTTAATGGTAATCTAACAACTAGGCTTAATGATAAATGTGATGACAAACTTTTCTATCGTCAAATTTCCTTGGTTATGCAGCGATTTACCTTCATCACCTGCAAACAGAATGTATATATCTCGGTTGATTCTATACGCAAGAGCATGCTCTACATATGAACAATTTCGAAAACGAAGTAAATTATTGACAAGCAAGTAAATGAAATAAATAACAAGAATATCGGCAGTCTCATTTGAAGTCAACATTTCGTTAATTCTATGGTTGACATAATGACATTGTCAGCAAAAGCAATTTATCAAATTGAAACAAATGCTGACTAATGTTTTTCGTGCTTTTGTTGGTCCGTTATTTGTGCGTCGAGTTTGCGGAGGATTTTTCTGTTATTTCCCAGTCGTGACAATGAGAACATGGCAGATGAGACCGGTCAGCAGGGGATTCTCATTCTTCTATGGCACCTGATTCCATCTCTGATGTTTCGGAGGTTCGTGTTTGCTCTGCTCCTTTATATTTTGTATTGTTTTATGGACTTTGATATTGAATACTGTTAGTTAATATCTCCATATTCTCCTTGTGTAAAAGTGTGTCAAAATCCAAGGTCAATATTAAAAGGTCAAAATTGATTGTACACAAAAAGGTCTTGTGACAAAAATACACTTGTGAAATATGAAAGCCGTAGTCTTACCCAGTCATGGGCATGGGCAATGTTTAAGTTTTGTGGAAAAATATACAAACAGACAAGCGGACAGGTAAAATGCTTTATTATACTTCTGTTAAAATGTTTCCTATATAAAGTTCAGAAGGTAAAATAACTATCCTTAATACTCCAGGTATAGCAAAGCTATACCCCGGGGTATAGTTTTTGCTATCCACCCTCGGAAAATTTTCATGCAATTGTTGCCGCCAATTTTGATTTCCAGCGATAAATCTTTGAACTGATGATGTCATAATGACTTCAGTAGCATTAAGACGTCATCAGGTTTCAGATTATTCTTGCAGAATTATCTTACTCCAAAAAAAATCAAACCTCAGAAATTATATTATACATCAGTATAATAAAACGCTTATCCACTGGTTGTGAGTGGGACAGCTCTTTTATCAAATCCTTCACCGTAACTCTCCCCCTCGGGCAAGCCCTCGGGTAATTGTTCTCTGTCGCGGTTTTTATAAAAGAGCTATCCCACTCACAACCAGTGGATAAGTGTATAATATACCCCCAGAAACTTCGTTTACAGGGGCAAAACCCGGAAATTTCGTTTACGGGGGCATAAGTATATCATGTAAAGTAACAACTTTTTCATCATCTAAATTTTTTTTCTATTGGTAAAAAAACTCCTAAAACCATTTACGTAAGTACATGTAGAACGAGGAAAACGATACTACATGTGCCTTTTTTTTGGAAAGATGGGAACTCATTATTATTTTTTTTTTAGTTAATCATGTTTTATGCTACAATCCCTATTTTGTTAACACTAGCAAACGACAAAAGACATTTTACAGGTTTTGAGCTGACCACTTTTTGTTTTCCTTGTATCATACATAAAGGTCAGAGGCAATTTAATTTAGTACTTATTTTTAACAATTAAATTATCCCTATTTTTTAAAAGAAGTTTGAAACTTCATTCATAGAAAATCAAATATTTTTATACGATTTTTCTATGTTGGAACACTTTTTCGTGCCCGTTTTAAAAATATGGATAAAAAACTTTAAACTTTTGAAAAATTATGTATCCAGGATAAAATCAAAAAGATTCATTATTGATTAATAACGGAAACTTTTCTTTCTGACACCATACTGCCAGCTAGAAATGACACCATACTGTCAGATAGAAATGACCCATACTACCCATAGTCCTCTGCTTCTCCGCACACAGAGATTTGAGATTTGGTTTGGTACAAACGAACTCTGGCGGAAGTTTGGAAATAACCCTTTTTTAGAATTAAAATGGCAACTGTGGAAACTTATTTACTGGTATAAAATTTAATAAAAGTTTCTATGAATTCTCGTATCTTTGCTCCTATAGCCTTTGGGTTAGAACATTTTGATACCGTTTTCCTCTAGTGGAGATAAACAGTTTGTGTCATTAATGCAAGGTATTTTATCGCTTTGATTTCGTTATCTTACCTTAAAAGCTTTCAGAAATTAACACTTTAAAGCATAAGTCAGCTTGATATATCCCGCTTGCATATGCCTAATAAGAATATTCCTTATAAAATGAATTGTTTTTGGCATAAAAAATGACAGGGGGTCATTATTCTACGGGGTCAATTTTCTACAATGCACACGGAGGAATATGACCCCAAGGCCATGATTTCTACAGAAAAAGGGGTCATTTTTCTACATAGAATATTGACCAGGGGGTCAAATTTCTACGTAGAAAAATGACCCCCGGTCATATTCTACGGGGGTCACTTTTCGTCGTTACACCGGACTTTGTCGCTTTAAGCTAATATACCTATGGGTAAGTTTTACATTTATTTATTTGAAATTAATTTTTTTTTATTATAAACAGCAATTGCATGATAGTAATTTAAGCTTAATTATCACCTTTTAGCGACAACCTGACCTAACTTGTTCACTAAATAAGAAAACGTTTAATTTAAAATAAATGATTGCAGTTATACATTTTTCATGATAACATTATACCTTAACCTGTGAAAATTAATTTTACCTACAATTTTAACTCAAATAAATAGTCTTCGCAAAAATATTTGTTGAATATTAAAGCAATAATTGATAATTTCAGCACCAAAACGGATGTTATCAGCTGAGTAGTTCATTAAATGTTGCGGGTATGGAAGGTCCCCAAATTGCATTTTTCGTGCTGCTGTTAGCGTTGACAGGTTACCTAGGTAACCGATTATGGACGGCCATCAATGGCCCCTCGTACAAGGAGCGGATCCAGCGGTTGGCTGCCGTTGACCACCAGCTACATAACCATACTGTCGAATTCGCTCGACCAGAAATCATCCAGGTAAGATGTCAATGGTCATTCAAGTTTTACAACCTAATCTTGAACATTCATTGACCTTATTTTAAGGACACATCAAAGTAGTTTTGAACTTTATTTTCTTATTTTAAATAATTTAAGAGTTACAAAAAATATTCTTCTCTTTTAATGATTGCTACTTTGCTTAAATAATTAAAATTTATATATTTGATATTTTATCTATATACATGTAATTAAATAGAAAAAAGGATGAATGAATTTTAATCAGTTAACATTTTTTAAACCACTTGCTAATGTATGATTACTTTTGTATTAGAATACCTGACGGTACTATGATTTTATATTGATTATATCCTGAATAATAATTTGTGCTCTTGTAAATTCCAATTTTATGACATAGGTTGTGTATGTTCTTAACAAATAATAAAACATATTATTGTAATTAAAGACCCATTTTAAAGAATCTTTATTAGCTACAGTGAGTATTGGTAAAGCATTATTTTACTCAAGGAACGTGCACTGAGAAGAGTTATCAGAAAATTAAATAAAACATAGTATCTTGTGTTTTATAGAGGACACTTGTAAAGTTTCTTAGGAATTATTAACTAGGCCTACAGACTTGAAAACGATTTCGACACCCCTGATAATTATCTAGTTAACTTTAATTTTACTAATAAAATTGAAAAGGAAGAAAAAATATTTTTCCGATATATTGTAAAAATATATCAAAAAGATAAATCAGGTCATTGATACAGTTTATGAAAATAATACTTTATTTGCAACATTAAAAAAAATTCACCACTATACATGTATGCAGTAAAATAAATGGTAATCCTATTCATTAGATTGAAATTAGATTATATAGTATTGCATCTGATAACCTTGAAATTCAATACCAAAAGAAGAAAATATTTCTCTTTGCACCAATGGCTACATTTTCATATAGAAATAATATATATGAGGAAGATTTAACATGATTTCGGAGAAAGAAAAGGGATGCAGTTTATTCTTTCATTTTGCATTTTTGTTTGTGTATGTTTATTATGTTTGATTTGTATGCTTTTTGGCCTTTTTGGCATTTTGATTTACGGCTTTTTTAAAACACGGAAACAGTGTTATTATTACAAATATATTTAAATTTTTGAAATCCTTTTTTTTGTAGCATAATTTTGTACCAAAGGACTTAAACAACATTCTTGAGTTTTGATAATAAAATTTCTTTTATATATGGTCTTTGTCAGATTTCTGATGATTTACTTTGTAGGTAACGGATGGTTTGTATATGGCCATTGGATACGCGCTAGCCAATTCTATAATGATAGAAGGAAAAGATGAGATTGTGATTGTTGATGTGACGGAAAGTTACGAAACTGCATTGGAGATCATGGCCGCCTTCCGAAACATAACGAAGAAACCTGTAGCAGCCATCATTTACACACACAACCATGCAGATCATACGTATGGCGCAAAGGTTAAACTAAATTTTGTCTTACTGTAGTTTTAAATAATTATATACACTGTATAATGTAATTATGTTATTTCAACGCTCGTGTCTCATTGCCTAGCTTTTAAGAGGAACGTTTATTTTTAAGAAAGATCTTGAAAAATCACTCACTTCAGAAGGGGTCTAGTTTAGTTGTTGTCGTGGTATGAAGAGACCTGGTAAACCATGTCCACTACGTAATTTCAGAAAAAAAAAAGAATAATTAAGCACCTCCCATGAACCAGCATTTTTCCTCAAGCCACGAAAATATGACAAGTGTGATTTTACAGTATCATTTATATTATCATATTGGTGAATTGCATGCAATTTTGCAATAATTAAGACATCATGCATTTTTGATTCAGAGGGGAAGCAAGGCTCATAATAAAAGGCTCTTGTAAAGCAATTACTTGATGCAGAACTTGCAATAAATAAATAAATGAATAAAAGGGCCATTTCTTGTGTTAGCAGTCAACCTTAGTTGGGGTTTTCCTAAAATTGAAGGAAAGAAAAGTCAAGCCAAATATGAAAGGAAGAATATTGCAATAATTAATATTTAAAAATTAAAACTATCGCAGAAATTTTCTTTGACTTTAATCATACATGAACAACAACGTGTATACAGTGTACATGTTAATTATTTCTCTGAATCTTCACATACAATAAACGACTTCTTTAAAGCAAACTATTTTCATGTTTGCATGGTTTTTTTTTTTTATTTAAAGGCGTTCATCGAAAAAGAATCGAGTCCTCCTGATATATGGGCACATGAAAGTATTAACAAAGAATTTCAACGAACGTTCACAACGAATACCGCTGGGTATCGACGGGCAATGCGACAATTTGGTGTCTTCTTGCCAGATGCAGTGAATTCTGGGATTGGAAAAATGTTGAAGTATGGCGATGGAAAATCGACGCTTGGACTGGTTTTCCCAAATAAATTTGTTCATAAAAGAGTTACTAATCTTACATTAGCAGGTGAGGACTGGTTTCTATATAAAGAGCTTATTTCTTTGTCCTAAACCTAAATTTTTATTCTGACCTCCATGTTGTCCTAAAATGGTGCAAATTTTCGCCAATTATTTCATAACATAATTTTTTTATTACTTTTATAATTCTAAATCGATAAGATTTTGCATTTATGAATCAATGATTGGAATTATTCCAATTACTAGGAAATAGAAGTGATAATTGCACTCTTCTTAAAAAACCAAAAACTTTTGTTTTTTATTCAGGCATTGAAATGTCAATTGTTCACATTCCGGGTGAAACGGATGATCAAATTGGTGTTTGGTTACCAAAACAGGATGCATTTCTCTGTGCAGATGATATGTACAAGGCATTTCCAAATCTATACGCCATTAGAGGAACGCCTGATAGAAATCTTCTTCAGTGGGTAGAGTCCATAGATACCATTATAGAATACAACCCACAATTCCTTGTTCCTAGTCATACGCGCCCTTTGGTGGGGAAATCAAACATACAGGAAGTTCTGACAGTGTATCGCGACGCAATTCAGTATATCCACGATCAAACATTACGCTACATCAATATGGGAATGGACCCTACAGATATAGCAAATAAAGTCACATTACCAAAAAACCTTAAAGAGCATCCATATTTACAAGAATTTTACGGTACTACCGAATGGTCGGTCAGAACAGTGTTCACCTCGTACTTAGGATGGTTTAGTGGTGATGCTGTGGACTTATCACCGTTGTCAAAAACAGAAAAGGCGGATAGAATGATTAAACTAGTCGGTGTCAATAAACTCTTGGAACAGGCACGTGAAGCACTGCGAACAAAAGATTTTCAATGGGCATTAGAACTCTCTACTTACGTTCTGATAACGAATCCTGGACACAGAGAAGCGACGGAAATAAAACTCGACTCTCTGACGTCACTTGGTTCTCGGCAAAAGAGTGCTAACGGACGGAATTATTATTTAACAAGTGCATTTGAAGAAGCAAGTTTAATTGATACTTCAGTTGGTCTTCAAAAAAGTCGAGAAAATGGTGTGAAATTGTTACCAATAAATTTAATATTTAGGGCCCTTCAGATACGTTTTAAGCCTGAAGACTGTGGTCATGTGACGACAAGTGTATATTTCTCGTTCAAAGATTCTAATACTCATATTTCACTTACAATAAGAAATGGAATAGCGATTGTCAAAAATGGCGCATGCTTACAGTGTGATGTCGTCGTTACGACTACCGAAAAAGTTTTTAAAGACATGATCGGAAGTAGAATACGATCAATTACAGCCTATGGTTCCGGAGAAATAGAAATTCAAGGGGGAGCTATGAACTTCAGAAATATTATGTCTTGTTTTGAAAGAAGCTGATTTCAATACAATTGTCGAACTCCTGCAATTCAACTTCCTACAAAAAGATTCTGATATTTATTTGTACAAAAAAATATGAAAATATTCTGAAAGTTATAAAGTTGAGTCATCCATCGTGATATTAAAAATGTGAAAATATAACGAAAATCAAAGTGGTCGACCTTTAAAAAAATCCAAAAATAATACAATTCTGTGGAACCCCATGATTGCGACAGGATAATTTTTGTGTCTATTAAAAAAGTAATATAGGAGGTGCAGAATTAACCTTTTATGTCATTATTTCATATGATTACTTTTTGACCACGAAATAAACATTAAAAACTAGTGCTAATTGTAACGGGGACCGTTACAGATGTTCCCCAAACGCTCCCCAACTCCCTTTTGGTGCCATATTCCCTGGAAGCTTCATTAAATAAGACAAACTCGATGCATTTGAGACTTAAAAACGTTTACCCATAAGTGTACAAAGTTCATTCAAATTTTAGCATTGCACGCGTGCGCATGTGAATGCATGTGCGTAATGACCATATCATCTTGTCTCAAAATCTATATATTTTAATATACTTAATATTAAAGTATTTAATCCAAAAGTATTAAAAAGATACGCTCATTCAAGCAAAATGATTTTGCTCATTTCACGTGCACGCACGAGCATACATGAGCATGGTGGCCATACCTTCTTGTAGATGTCCGTTACATCTATCTATGTTCTAACTCCCACCCCGTTTGGTTGAAAACCAAGGGAGTTATAGCTGTTTAAAGTTTCAGCCAATCAGATTGCAGCGCACATACATGCACGTGTATGCATGTGCATGGTGACCATATTTTCTTGTAGTAGTCCAGTATATCTATCTATGTTCCAAATCCCATCCTGTTTGGTTGAAAATCAAGGGAGTTATAGCTATTTAAAGTTTAAGCCAATCAGATTGCAGCGCACGTGCATGCACGTGTTTTCATGATAATTGCTTTATTTCATGTTGTAGGATATCCTAATGCATGGTTATTTTCAAAATTTCAAAGGATTTCGTCAAAAAACAAGAAAGATATTGAGACTTTAGTTTCAGCCAATCAGAGCAAAGCGCACGTGCATGCGCGTGAGATCTTGCTATTTTGACCATGTCATATTGTCTATGCTACTAATATATCCTTATATTATAAGTTTCAAAGCATTTCATCAAAAATTTAAAAAGTTACGCCTATATCAATTAAATCGGTCATTACACATGTTGCACGTGCACGCTCTTGCAAGCACGTGCGCGCAAAATGACCTTCGTTCCGCAAATCTACATAACATGTCTACTGACCCTAAAAACATTTCACCTTAGTCGGATGTATAGTTTACGAGATCATTCCCGGACAAAAAAGTACCCAGGAAGAAGAAGAAAAATAATAATAATAATAATAATAACTAGTTCTAATTGTAACGGGGACCGTTACAGATGTTCCCCAAACGCTCCCCAACTCCTTTTTTGTGCCAATTTCCTTTAAAACTTTTTTAATATGCTCAGTATTGCAGGATTTCATAAAAGAATTTTAAAGCTACAATGATATAAACTTTTTGTCATTTAACGCACTGCACGCAAAAGCACGTGCTTGCACATGCAAGGTGATCATGGCATGTTGCTAAATCATTAACATTTCTTTATATATTCCAAGAACCAATAAAAAATCATAAAAATATTAATGTCACCGTTCTTCAAATATATTGATCATTTTACGCATTGCGCATGCACAAGTGCATGCAAACATAGTAGTATCACGTAGGAATCCATTATACCTATTCATATTCTAAATTTCATCATGTTTTGTTGAGAAACAAGAAAGTTATAGGCATTTAAAGTTTCCGCCAATCAGATTGCAGAACACGTGCTTGCGCATGCTTTTATGATAATTCTTATATATCATGCTGTAGATCTTCATAATGTTTGACTATGTTCAAAATTTCAAAGGATTTTATCAAAAAACAAGAAAGATATTGAGAATTTAGTTTCAGCCAATCAGAGCGAAGCGCACGTGCATGCGCGTGACATCTTGCTATTTTGACCATGTCATCTTGTCTACGCTACTAATATATCCCTACATTATAAATTTCAAAAGATTTCATCAAAAAATAAAAAAAGTTACAGCTATATCCATTATATTGGTCATTTCACGTGTTGCACGTGCGCGCTCTTGCAAGCACGTGCGCGCAAAATGGCATGTTGACAATGTCATCTTATCTATATTTATTATATGTCTATATATTCTAAATATCAAAGCATTACATCGAAAAATATAAAAGTTACGGCAATTTCAAGTATATTGGTCATTTCACGTGTTGCACGTGCGCGCTCTTGCAAGCACGTGCACGCAAAATGACCTTCGTTCCGCAAAACTACATAACATGCCTACTTACCCTAAAAAGGTTTCACCTAAGTCGGATGTGTAGTTTACAAGATCACTCGCGGACAAAATTTTCCCAGGAAGAAAAATAATAAGAATAATAATAATAAGAAACAGAGTAAAAACAATATGTTCCCCAACTTCGTTTGGGGAACATAATAATAATAAGAAACAGAGTAAAAACAATATGTTCCCCAACTTCGTTTGGGGAACATAAATATCAATCTGTAATCATAATAGACAAAAGTTATACCTTACGTTCTGAAGAAACGTCTTGTAAATATTTATTCTGGTCCGTCCCTTCATTCAACTCTCTTCTTCCTGATTAATGGTGAAGTAAGTAATAAAGTTAACTAATTTATATAATCGATTACTAGTAATTTCAACGTTGCATTAAAACTAATACTTAAATTTGAAATATATTATCTTTTGACAACGTCTAAGATGATATTGTTGCTGAAGTTACCTCGCTTTCCATCAAACACAATTTACCATTCACTTTTACGTAAATGGTACATGAATACCACTACTGGGTCAATGCGATTTGATATCATTGTGGTTACTCTTTTTATTTCGGTGATAATTTGTCTAATATGACTTTGGTTTTTAAAGTCCCTTATATTGAGAGGTCACGGCTTGCTGTTGGAGGACTGCAACCTGTACTCGACCTTAAGACCTTTGAGCTGTGAGAGATTTCTTTCTTTCGTCATTTCTCACGCCTTACTCCGAGTAGTTATGTTCCC
>NW_026924681.1:0-24432 GCF_032062105.1 Saccostrea cuccullata | reverse complement strand
TGATCAACAATTTTAAATCAATATTTATAAAAGTTCTCTTTTCATCCCTAAAAATTTCTATGTCACACAAAGTACAACCTGATGTCAGGGAGATTCAGTCTTAAAATAATAGCCAATTTCACTTAATTTATCTATACCTGTTTGGTAAGTTAATTTTCTCAGCAAAGCCCAATAGTAGATCCCTGGCCTGTTTGCTCCATTCATCCACTAAAACCTCATCCTTGTTCTTAAAGGAGTATAAAACAAAACATAAATAGGCAAGACACTTTCAAAATTTATTTCACTTTGCTGAATGCTTTTATTATACAGCTATCAGTACAAATTTTCACAGTAAGATCTACTATTAATCACAGTTTAATTGAACATGTTATACCACCTTTTATAATTGATATTGATTTGTGCATGTATCTCTTACAGTATGGAATGCTTATGTATGCAAGGCTAAAAATCCTTTAAACAAGAAATACTACCTGGCTCTCTATCATGATTGGAAAATGTTGAGTGATGAATCTAGTGAAGATCTCCTTACAAAGGGAGACAAATCCTGAAACTTTTCCTTTGTTCTTGCTGAATTCACTTTCAAATGAAGCCTAAAACATAGGTAATCAGAGATTACAGAGCTCACCTCAACGAATGTTGTCTTTAAGTAAGGCAAAGTCACACAATTAACCAACAAAAAGTGTACATTCCAAATATGAAAATATTTAAGCAATTTTGATCTGATACTTTGCAATAACCTACATAAAAAATTTAAACTAGTTCTTCTTCATGAAAATGTAATCAAAATCCAGCATCTGAAGCAAATTTGAGAGTTTTCATCTCTTGATGCAACATTTGTGCAAGTTTGGTTTATACAATGTTATATAAGCCTTATAGTTTTTTGGTAATAGACCTGCACCCATAACTTTTACCTGGTCTATTATCTGAAAAATGTATGTCGAATTCAGCATCCGAAGCAAGTCCATTAGTGTGCATCCAAAGATGTATCGTCCATGCAAATTTGCTCATTATAGGGCTCATAGTTAATTGGAAATGAAACATGCATCAAAAACTAACATTTTCACTCATCCACAAAAAGTAGGTCAGATTCAGCATCCGAAGCAAGCCTGGTAGTATGCATCCTTAGATGTATCATCCATGCAAGATTGGTCATTAAAGAACTCATAGTTACTTGGAAATGAAACCTGCACCAACAACTTTTACCTGTTCACTCAACCAGAAAATGTAGGTCAGATTCAGCATCCGAGCAAGCCCGGAAGTGTGCATCCTTAGATGTATGATCCATGCAAGTTTGGTCAACATAGGGCGTAAAGTTACTTGCAAATGAAACCTGCACCAACAACTTTTACCTGTTCACTCAACCGGAAAATGTAGGTCAGATTCAGCATCCGAAGCATGCACGGTAGTATGCATCCTTAGAAGTATCATCCATGCAAGTTTGGTCAACCTTATAGGCTTATAGTTACTTGGAAATGAAACTTGCATAAAAAATTTTAACCTGTTCACTCAACCGGAAAATGTAGGTCAGATTCAGATTCCAAAGCAAACTCTATAGTATGCATCCTTAGATGTATCATCCATGCAAGTTTGGTCAACATAGGGCTTAAAGTTACTTGCAAATGAAACCTGCACCAAAACCTTTAACCTGTTCACTCAACCGGAAAATGTAGGTCAGATTCAGCATCCCAAGCAAGCCCTGTAGTATGCATCCTTAGATGTATCATCCATGCAAGTTAGGTCAACATAGGGCTTATAGTTACTTGGAAATGAAACTTGCACCAAAAACTTTAACCTGTTCACTCAACCGGAAAATGTAGGTCAGAATCAGCATCCGAAGCAAGCCCGGTAGTATGCATCCTTAGATGTATCATCCATGCAAGTTTGGTCAACATAGGGCTTATAGTTACTTGGAAATGAAACCTACACCAAAAACTGCACCAAAAATGTTAACCTGCTCCAAAACATTAACCTGGTCATTCCTTTGCTGAAATTGCAGCATCTGAAACTTTGACTGGTACAATGAAACACACTAGAACCATCTTCCATGCATGTCTAATCAATATAGGACATAGAAGTACTTAAAAAGAAAACTGCTCCAAAAAACTTAACCTTAACCCGGGACGCCGACGCCGACACCGACGCCGACACCGACGCCGACGCCGAGGGTATTACATAAGCTCCCCCAACTTCGTTGAGGTGAGCTAAAAAAGCAAAGCTTATTTTGTGAAACTTTATGTCAGTAGTATAACCAATCTGATATTCTGCACCAAAATAATGATGACACACAGCAGGAAATCAGTAGTGGAAGGTAATGGTCCGATATGTGTGGGTGTGACCCACAAAATGTAAGGTGTTCACAGGTCTGCTATCAACTTCCATTTGTTTATGGATTGACATTCAGTAAATAGAAAATAAATATTCAAATTGTTGTTAAGAATTTGTAAATGCTTAGCTCACAACTGTCCCATGAACATATAAAATATTCAAAACATTGAAAATTTTAAGAAGATGCATCTATATTACAATGAATTTTGAGGTGGCATAGTGAAGAGAAAAATTGTCCTCGAAGGGAGAGACTGGCATGTACTTTTAAGACATAGCATAGTTTGTTCAAAACATGATCAGTATAGATCACAGTACACACCTATACATGCATATATAATTATAATGAGGTTAAAATATATGTCACTAAACAGTGTGGAAAAAATGAAATATTTCCCTAAAAAAATATGTACCAAGATTATTTCAATTTGCAAAAGCCGTACCTCTCCAGTGCTTTGTAGTCCAATAACTACACAACATCCATTTTCTAGAGCTGTCTGGGCTTCTTTGACAATAGTGGGTATCTTCATACCAATACTACAAGAAATATAAACAAGAACTTTATAGGTACATGTACTTTGAGTATTGCATAAGATATTCTCATTTTGTCAATAAATCTAAAATCAAATTAAACACTGCATGAAAACCTCCAAGTTCAACTCCCATTATCCCAATTTTGTCAAATACTTTAAATTTCTACATACATGTCAGAAACTTGTACTATATTTAAAATAGTTACACTTTGTGGTTAACATGGTCTTAATTACATCTCATATAAAAACTTGAATTTGAAATGAAAGCTCTACACAGATCAACAGAGAATATAATTATCATTTCAATATTGTTTTCAAAATTACCAGGTATCTGTTTGCTTGTTTTATTCTATCTGCACATAGGAAATGATACATGTATCAGATACATGTATTCTACATTCACAGCACAGGCGCAGTGTAATGTGATATGAGCTCTTATCACATAACAGATTACTCCAAAGAAAACTGACCAGAGGTGTTTGAAGAATCTCTGATGACATGACCAGAACTGTGACCAGATCCTGCTGCCACTGTAGTTAGTTCTCACTATAGCACTCTCCAGGGCCTTCTTCAACTCATTCCTAGAAAGATAAAGTCCATTCTAAATACAGACAAATCTATTTACATAAAGGTAACACTAGTTCTATCCCTAGAAAATTCGACTTCTAAAAGCCCAACATAACATAAATCACTAGAAAAGCATCTAAATAATTTATAAAACCAAATACAAATCTAAAATTGAGATTTTTCTTGCACTTCCTATCATTATAGTCTTAATTTGTACTCATTTCACCAATAATTATTTTCAATTTTTCTTCACAAGAAAAACACATTATGTATGAAATAACAGACCAGACATGAGCAGCTGTATCATAGATCTTCCTCTGCTCTTCTGTGAGGGGGATTTCCACAGTAGAGAACTGTTAATAAAAATAACACAATCAATAAATTCATAATAACTACTAGCCTTCAGATGCAAATTAAAATATTCAAACCATCAATACTTCAAAACTTTAATTCTACAAAATATTCTTTCATTTTTTTTTATTTCATTATGCAAAAAGATTTAAAAAATATTCAATATTTTCATAATCAAATACTGTATATTCAGTAAAAATACTTATCTTGTACTTTAAAAATGTTCAAGAATTTAATTTCAATTAAACATGTTAAAAGCTTAAATTTCCTTTAAATGACATCAAATTAAAATAAATAACAGGAGAAATCTCTATTTCTTCTACAAGATCATCTAATTTCCACTCTGTTCAACACTTTGTTCTCCATTCCTACCTCGGCCTGTTTGTAGCTCAGTCCCCTGGACACATACATTCCCGACATCTTCATCTCCATGGCCAACATCTCTGCCATTCCCAGCCCTTTCTTCTGAACAAACTCAATGAACTGTTCAAAGGATCGGAACTGGGCCCCCACACCCCACAGGCCTAGCCTCTCCATAAATGCCTACAAAGCACCATGTTCTCATGAGGAATCGTAAATTGTATGTCTATCATACAAATAAATCATTCAGATTAAATAATCAATATCCAAGAATTTTCATTAAACATACATTCAAAACAATATAAGAAAAATTCAATACAAGTCTGGTAACATATTAACATTTTGCCAATGAATATATTTACAGTGTGTGTGTTCAACAATTGTTTAACATTCTTATCATATGACATGACAGCCTCCTGTGTGCAGCTCTTACCATATTCTTGACATCTGTGACACCAGTGGCACTGCAGTAAAGCACTCTTGCTTTGGGTAGCAACCTACAAGACCACCTCTCAAATACATATGTGTATACACAAATATATACCATTCTACATATCAATAGTCTACTACATGAAATTCAACCTACAAATTTTAGTATATATGTACTGTAGATCACTCAATTTTCGCAACAACTTATTCTCACGAGATAGTCTTTGACTCTTGATTTATAAGCAAGACAAAATTTTCAGGAATTATGGTTATTGCTCTATATAATCTTAAGGAATACTATTATACGCAAGAATTGAATTTCACAAGCACACTGTCTCACGTAATTAGGCTAAAATAAAGCTCTTGCACATAAAAAGTGATTTACAGTATACAATACATAGCAGCATGTAGTTTTTTTTACCTTTGAATTGTTGTGACAGCTAAAGCTACCTTAGTACTAGCCTGCTCTTTGCCCTAATGAAAAAAAATCATTTTTAATCAACATTACTCCGTCTCTCTTTAGTAAATAATCTCTCTCCAATTAAAATTAACCACTAGAAAAATTCTGACAGCATTTTCAATTAGTCGCCCACATTTTTTTTTTCTTTACTTACAGGTACAAAATTTTTGGCCTTGTGACATTCATCAAATACCAGACATCCATCAAATTCCTCCCCTCCACACCAGTTCACTAGCTGTTGTAAACGACTCTGTTTTGAACCATTGAAGACACCTAGAAGAAAACACTCTCATTGTCCTTATATCAATTACTAATATATAATGCAAATACATGTATATAAATCTACTTAGGATGATTTTACCCCTACTTTGGACTTGCAGTAGGGCGTGACTTTCTCGGCCCTACGTAATGGCGAATACTAGTAGATTCTCATTGGTTACGAAATTAATAACATCAGGAAATTAAAATTGTTGTTGATAACGATAAGGCAACTTATGTCCCACCTCTGTGGCATGAGAGAACTTTTAATTGGCTATTCACTACACCAGTTGACATTCGGCCACATTTCTATCATATGTATATTTCAACAGTGAAGGAAAGTTGTGTAAATTTCAGAAGCTAATTAGGCAACGTCGAGAATGCCACGCCTTACTGAAAGTCCAAACTAAGCGTGTAATTCTTTTATTTAATCTGATCTAGAAGAAATCTATATGAGTTACTATTGTAGATTCAGACCAATTAAAATCTGACTTAAAAGTTCAATTTTAATTTCTGGTACCTTTTCATATATATATCTACAAAAAGTGTTATCGAACATGGATAAAACATTTCAGTAAAAATCTTAAGTGAACATATACAGTAAGATTGCATGTACATGTATTATTTCAAAATTGTTATAAAAAAGCCATGCTTGCTAACCTCTCTGAACTGATGATACCAGTGTAGCATATGTACTGAACACAACTCCTTCTTTAAAGTCTGCAGGTAACCCTAACACCCTGTGAAAAGAAAATGAAAATTATCTTCCACAACTCTGTTTTTAAAGTCAGCACTGTTGAGGAATTTTCTTAGACAATTAGACCTGGAAAAATTATTTGAAACAAAATACAATGGTTCAAAATTAAAATCCATAACGATAATTCTGATATTTTCGATAAACCATTAAAAAAAAAATTCTTATGTTTTTGACTACATTTATATTATGTCAAATCATTCCTTTGATCCATTCACTTTTCTATACTAAGAAAGCTACCAGATATACAGGTACAATTCAAAACCTTGTTTGTCTGTCCAACTCCTGACATCCATCAATAACTCGCACGTGGCAACCAATGTCCGACAAATCCCTGGAAGTAAGTTTGATAAATTCATCAAAAATATTCAGAATGTTTGATAAGTCTTTGAAAATAAGCTCAAAGTATCTGATGAATCAATGTAAACATTTAAAATTCAGAAAATCTAACAAATCCTACTTTTCAATTCAGAATATATATCTATTATATTGCTGTAAATATTTTCAGGACGTATAAATTGTGAAAGTCTAACTGAAAACCAATCATACTGTTGCAATAAAAATGAAAATAAGTGCTTGTAGTGAAATCAACAATGTTTATAGATATATTTTCAACATGCTCATGTACAGATTTTACCTTCTGCTGTCTACAATTAAATCTGATGAAATGGTGAACCATATATGCTTTGTTCTCCCCCTGGCATAGTTGTCAAAGATAATCCCAGAAATCTGCAATTGATAGATCATTCAACATTTTAGCAAAAAAGTTATTAGCTTTGGTTCTTAATTAGCTTTCAACATTTTATAATGTTGATGAAGAAACAGTAATAAATATATGGTTTCACTATTCATGATATTGTCTTACTGTTTATGGTCGTGTATTACTATTTGTGCAGTATTTACATTTACTGCAAACTGTAAACCTTAAAAACTTACCCCCAAAAATTTTGAGTGCAACCTAAAGTACACTGTAGTTGCATCAAAATCTTGAATTTAAAATATTGAATGTACAGTACATGTACACGTAGTAAAATTTCAAGGTTTAAATTTAATTACTCACCATGTATCATAAAAATTCAGCATTACAGGATTAAATTTAATTATGTACATTTTCCATTTTTCCTTGAGTAAAGAGAAATCTCATATCACCTGTCGTCCTTTTCCTACACCTGCTGCATCCCCAATAAAGAAGCCAGCTCTTTGTCCACTGGGTAATATCCTCATATGCTGCTGACACTAAATCATATAGATAATGCCTTGACATTGTTCCAGATTATAATAGCCACACACACAACAACATTTCATTTTCAAATTATATAATCTTTCAAAGATATCATTTATGGAAACAAAACCAAAAATAATTTTTCATATTACACAGGTACTGCATAGAACAATATTATCATACTTTGTTAATCACTCAGAGATTGAATATAACATTTTAATGCATTTATCATATCTGATTCATGCATTTCACTGACCTGAAAAAAGAATCCATGCCTTTCACATTCATTCATATATAAACATTTACTCTGTATTCTTTTATATGGATTATGTTACACATGTTCAAATGTACTAATGCAAAGACAATCTATCCTCCTTATCACATCATTTTATGCAATTCTTTTATAAATAGATCTAAACATGATTTTCTGTATTATAGAAAAATATAGACCTACAGCATAAAGTACTCCCTCTAATTGTAAGCTGCTGAGTTTTCCCTCCCTGATCACCTCCTCTGGCAGGGAGTCTGTCAATGGGTATGTGGGGTCGGGCTGATTCAGGGCCTGTGAGGAAAAATAACAATATAAAATACAGGTACCTATTAATTAAATATGTAAATCAAGATTGATGCTTACTTTCACTACGTTTCTTGCAAAGATTAATTTGAAGTATAAATCAATTTTCAATATTTTTTCACACTCATCCAAGTTTTGGGCCAATATTGCAAAAATAAAGAGTGGGTATGTATATGAATGAAAATGTAATAAAATAAACTCTTATTTAGAATCACTTTATGTTAATAATAGTGGAGAAGGAAATCAAATGTAACCCTCTTCCATTATTTGGCCTAGTCTGTTTGCACTCATATCTATCTCTGTCTGTCTAATCTCTATATATTTTTAAACTAGTAGTTACTTACAGCTAAAGGACCGGCCTCCACAATATCACCCGGGTGTGGACAGCAGCCTTTGACTATTTCTCTATGCTGGTAAACTGAGAATACTTCAGAACTAAAAGAAATGAAGACTAATTAAAATCACCATGATTTAATTAAAACCATATTTTAATCAAATATATAAATTACAGTACATTGAATATTGTTATACCCCTACTAAACAGTCCCTATATAATTTCTTCTTTGAAAAATCCAACAGTTCGACTGTTTTCCCCAACTGGCGGCCCAAGAACTGTTAAAATAGACTGTTAAAAAAGACTGTTGCCCGCTGACGTCATATGACGCTAAACTGAGTTATCTTTTCATTGGGCAAAGGAGTATAACAAAACAATTGTTGACAGGAGTCTCGGGAAACAGTTGATATGTTGGACTGGGTTCAAGCTGTTAGCCGCGGGCAACATCTTGCACCCCGGTCCAACATATGGACTGTTTCCCTCTACCCCAGTCAACAACTGTATACTGGTGTTCTGCAGGCAATGCCTATTTAAGATATGACATAAATAATCCTAGCAATATTCTAACATGTTTGTGATGAAAACTGAGATAAAATGTACATTACCTGACAGCCTCTTGTACACCTTCATCTTGCATCTTCACCAGTTCCTCGTTTTCTTTGTTTGCTGTTGGGGATGTTGGCCCCGCTGCTGTTTTCGTTGGAGGGACGGTTGTGTATAGAGCATTCAGCTGATCTATCTGCTGTAGAATGGGATGAAGTCCAGCTGGCGTCCCAGCCATTATATTCTGGTAAGGTGTTGCCATCTCTCAATTAAATTTCTGATTGAAGAATTTTTAATAAGATGATTTAAAAATTTCACTTATCAACATATACCTTTTGTTGTAAAATATTATATTCAACAACTACACTTTATTAGATACCTAATCCTAATATTTTAATTTTACTGTTCATTTATTAATGAACTTTTGCAAGAAGCTCTGAAATTGGACAGCTTGATCTTACTCCACGAAAATAATGGAGACTCTTTTACTGACTTTAGAGGTATGAATATTTAGCTTACCCGGTACTTATTAATAAAATGATAATAATGGGCAATTTCAAAGTCCATATGATGTTGTCTAAGATGGGAATGGAAATAATCCTACTCCCAACCCCTTCCTTCCCACCTAAAATTCTGTTTTTTCTTCTAAAATGTATTTTTCTTTGTTTGATTCCTTCAGAAAATAACAAAAGGAGATACTATCTCTCATGAATAAGGAATTTTAAATGTTATTCACCTCCAATCACCACATGCTTGTAAATAATGGAAGTGCCCCCAATACCATAGAGAGAATGTACTATCGTTAAAATGATAAATGTCCTACGGACCCGGTTTAACAATAGATTTCGTTCCGTGTATTCTCAATGTAGCAAAATAAACATGGGCGATAACTTGTACTCACTGCATTTACTACAAATAATCCCGAAAGTTCTGAATGTAAACATGGCAGGTAAATTTGAAGCGAGAAAAACTGTTGAGAAAATTACCGGTAGTTGATTTTCGTCTTTTTATGGATTATTTTTTAGGATATGTCATATACTATCTCAAAAAGGTTTGTTACAATTAATTTCAAAGTTATTTCATGTGCAAATCCTTTTGTATTCTTCAAAATCGTTTCAGAGCGATTCTGCAATTATTTGCTACATTGCGAGCATATGGGAGGTATTCTAACTGTGGTGAGGGCTTGTACCGAGACACAGTTAGATTATTCTAACTACTAATACCATAACTCTAACCATTATGTAGGTTTTCTTATTTTTTTATCAATTTTATATCTCCTTACTTAGTGCTGGTTTAAATGTCAAAGTAAGCTGTCAACTGTATAAGTCAGTGCCTGAACTGAGCTTCCAGCCATATATTGCGTAATGATGGTTTGTGTTCCTTTCACTTGCTGGATTTTCAAACTATTTACCGTTTTGTCCCATAATCAACTGATGACTGTCTTACAAATTAATTATGTGTGTAATTTGATTTATATAAAACAAATTTAAAGCATCCATGCTGAACTTTAAAATAGTGCAGTTGATTACACCATTGACCAAGCAACGATAAACAGGTTGGGCACACACCCCCAAATGGTCATTAAACCCCCGTTTGGTGGTCAATCGCCCATATCGGCGTCTTTTTTACCTACCAAATGGTGGTCTTTTTTATTCAAATCCAAATTTTATTAAAATAAAGCAAAAGCGCATTTACTTAGGCATTGGAGAATTTTTATTAACATATTCCTCGTACATTTAATGCAATTAAGTCAATTTTCCATGTGGAATTTCTTTGGAACTTCGTAAAAACAAAACCCACTGTTGTGCGTGACGGCCGAACTATTTGCTCAAACAATACGAAAAAGTATTTTGTTGTGTATAGTTTGGTAAAAAATATATTTAAACAAGAGGTGTTAGTCTAGACAAGTAACTTTTCAAACGATCTTTCGATCTTCGTCTGTATAAATCTCTATAAAATCCCGTTAAACACGAGCTCCTCGTATTGTATTCGTATGGTGGGCACTTACTGCTATAATATTCATTTTTTCTACATTTGAATGTAACATTTATTTTTTATTTCTTTTAGGATGAAGTTACGATTTCTGTGCGACCCTTTGTGGTTTCATATGCATTTCTATGATGTATCTACTATATATATTAAACATTTTTGAATAAAAAATTTACAAAGTGACATTTGCAATTATTCTTATTTCTATTCCAAGATTAGAGTTTTTGAGCGATTATTTTATCAAAAATTCACGGCATGTCGTATTTTTGTAAAAAATAAAGCCATAATATACGAAATAAACGATATAAAAGAGAATTCTTACCTTTCATCGTATTTTACTTTTTGAAAATTTACACTAATGGGCCTCCGTAGTGAAATCAGTCTTTTGACCCAAGTTCGGAAAAGATCGTCATTTTTAATTGGTTAAGATAATTGATCGGTTACCCGGATGACAGAAATATGAAGTGATAAACACGATTGATAGGCTCAACTACGCGCGAGATGGAGGGGATTTTTCTTTTTAAGTTAAAACACAGAAAAGTTACTCTTGTTTACATAGGTGACGATTTTGTCAAATATTTGAACGACACTGCGCAAAAAAGTCCGCGTTGAAATTCAGATTTTTTTTGTTCAAAGTTTAGAAAAATATCTATATTTTATTCCCCGTGAGTTGAAATTATGCGCCATTTCATGTTATTCCAGAGAACTGAACAAAACGATTTTTCTCTCCCATTTGGTAGGTAATAAAGACGCCGATATGGGCGATTGACCACCAAACGGGGGTTTAATGACCATTTGGGGGTGTGTGCCCAACCTGATAAACTTCGCCATTTTTAGTTTCACAGTGTTTACATAATTTACGTTGTCCTATTCCCATGCTTACAAACCTTAGCTATTATATCATTTCACTGAATATGCTATTCAATATTCATAATGTACATAGATTGAATATTTTTACCATAAAAAGCATAAAATTACACCATAACTACATCTTCAAAAATTTTCCAACTCTGCAGTTTTTCCCGCCAACTGGTCAAGCCGTACGTCAAATTATTCTGCTCAAGACAAGTCGTTCATAGGAAAAACTAAGAGACGCAGCTGCTTCGAAGTATATTGTTTTAAACACTGTCTATCTTTCTACAAAACACGTTATAAATTGTTATTTTTTGCAATAAAATATTTTAAGATATAAATTGTGGTAAATACTAAAACTTTTACCCCATAATCATGATAAGATAAATAATGATGACAAATTCATGCGGTTTTTTTACTTTATGTTTTAAATTAAACATGTACATTGTTGATTATAAAGTTTTTTGTGTACTCTCTATAAAAAAAGAAGATACGAAAACTGTACAGTATGCTATTTTTAAATTAAAATCAAATGATACAACTGCATGATTTCTTTTACATGAATATACTAAAAGAACGAACTGATATAGGCATATGTGCATGCACTGATTTCTTTTTGCCATCATATAACAAAATGCTTCCCTTTTTCTTTCGATTTATTTTCATATGGATTTTCAAATTCGCAACTTCTTATAATCCCCCACTCTGAGATTTTCTAGCTATTACTAGGCAAATTTCATTTAGTAAGAGTTGTATTTCTTTTCACTATCCTTTTCACCCAAAAAAGTTTGATGATCAAACTGTCATACGCATATACTTCATTATACCTCATTGCCCAGATTTAAAAATTTAAAAACTGGTAATGTAATGTATGTAATATGAAGACTTTGCATAATTCAAGAATCTATTCAAAAAGCTCTCGAAATTTAATCATTCTGTTGTCAATCAATGTCGGAAGTTTAAGGAGTGTGTGGGGGGAGGGGGTGTTCTCTGAAAAGCTGCCCCCCCCCCAGTCAGATCATAGTATTGTGGTCACAGGCACTTGTTTCGGAAATTCAATTTTTAACCCATAGTATAATAGTCACAAGCACTTGTTCCGGAAATAAATTTTTAACCCATAGTTTAATAGTAACTCTATTATACTATGGGTTAAAAATACTATTAAACTATGGGTTAAAAATTTATTTCCGAGACAAGTCCTGTGATTGTGGTGCACTAAAAAAAATTGATTCAGAAGAAAGTTTCAGTTGGACAATATTTTATTATGAATAATCATAAACTGATTAAACAGCTGGCCCTGCCTAAGTCCTACAGTCAGAAAAAAGTTTAACCGGCACCCCCATGTAAAGCCATCCCCGAAGAAATATTTCCGACAAGCAATTTTCTTTCTCCCTTCTCCTTTGAAAATGACACTACGAGGGGTTATCAAAAAGTTCGTGGACTGAGGGTATACAATTAATACTATGTAGTCTGTGTTTTCAAAATTTGTAAGAAACATAAAACAAGAAAAGATAAAGAAATGTTGAAAATTTTAGCTTGATATCTTCATTACTTGCCAAATCATCATAAAACTAGAGGTATTGTGAGCAATGAGCTGACTAAATGATACCCCCCACTGGGTGAAAAAAGCGGTTTCCCATCATGGGAAACCACATGGAAATCTCAAGTTTGCATCATGTTTCCCGGTGGTTTCCGCAGCGGATGCTAGGTTATTCCGCCAAGTTTCCGTGACACGGAAACTACTACGCTCCGATTCCATAAGGTATCCCGAACCATGGAAACCTCTGTAAACCTGAGGTTTCCCGAACATCGATGTAGTTTCCCGTAATGGGAAACCTGAAGATTTCTACTGGTTTCCAGAATCAGGAAACTTGATGGAATCGGAGCGTAGTGGTTTCCGTGGAATGGAAACTTAGTGGAATCTTTAGGTTTCCTTTTACGGGAAACTACATGGAAGTTCGGGAAACCTCACGATTCCTAAAGTTTCCATGATACAGGAAACCTTATGGAATCGGAGCGTAGTGGTTTTCGTGGAATGGAAACTTGATGGAAACTTTAGGTTTCCTTTTACGGGAAACTACGTGGAAGCTCGGGAAATTCCCGATAAGTTTATTACCCAAACGGAAATTACTTTCCTAAAAGCCTGTAATTTGAGTATTGTCAATTTTAAGAACACGCATATTTTTTTAAAAGAGTAATTTATTACAGCATGTAGAATAAAAATAAAGTTACTGTAGTTGACAACGTAGATAAAGAAATCTAGTTGCATTGAAAACCTTCACATCTTTATATAATGACATCAACAGAAAATGCACAGTTAATTAATACAATTACACACTTAATTCTTTTAATAGATTACCTTAGCTGCTTAGCATGCACTACACATAAAAAGCCGTTGTTCTTAAGGAAAAAAAAATAGTGTAAAAATTTATAGATTTTTCTTTAGCTACATGTAGAGCAATGGCCTTTGAAGGGGAAAAATTGTTTTGTTAAATATACATGTGCATTTAGGACCTTTGTAGTTTCATGCGAAAAGTGCAGACGTTTACTACACAGGGATCAGCGAACATATTTGAATTCAAAAGAAATTAAAAAAAAACAAAACGTTTTTTTATATGAATATTTTTCTGATATTTTAAACATTATTTTATAGATGTCTTTGTAGCTGGATTACAAATTTAACACAAAACATCAACAAGACTATTAAATACCGTTTTAATGTCATTGATCTATTAAGTGATTATAATTTAATATATAATTATACACGACGAGAATTTATACATGTATTTATTCTATACCTATAGAAAATTATTTAATTTTTAAACAGGATAGTTTTATTTTAAATCAGTAATGGACATTGAAATCGAAATTCTAAATAGTTTGTTCTTTCACTGAACTTCTTAAAATAAATGTAGGTTATTTTTTAAAATAATTTATGTTCTCTTGTATAACTTATGATTATTATACAATAATTTATAAAAATTATTATTATTATTATTTTTTTTTTTTTTATTCAACAAAAATACAAGTCAAGTTTTGAGGCAATACCTCCTAAGAGGTCCTCCATGTATTCCTCACCTGGGGTGCCAGGGGCCCCCTTGATTGGAAATTTAATACATATATGTATATTAATATACAAAGAATATAATTATGTATATTCAAAAATATTTTTAAAGGTATTCATATAGTTATATATATGGATTGTGTCTTTAAAAAAAATATTAATACTCATTGTTACTTCATACATTCTTACTATAATATATATGAATTTTATTTTTTTCTTATATGTCATATAATAAGACGATGGACCACTCACGAATTCGGAGGTACAATCCTTACAACCACAGAGTCCATATCATAAATTTACCTCCGAAATACAAGATTACTGGCTAATCCTGTAGTGAGTGATGAATAAAAAAAATAATTATAAGTAATAATAAAAATAACTAGAGCAAAGCTCGTTGCAAAGCAACGAGTGGGTCTTCCTTCCAAGCGATCAGCAAAAGATTAAATGTTTCTGTCTAGATTGTCAACTTTGCTAACATTCTCTTTTTCGATTTGTCTCAAAAACCCTTACTTGAATTCTTTAATTTGGTGTGAGCATGAGGTCTAAAGGGTACTCTCTCTAACAGCATTCTTGAAATCGTATCCACAACAGTTAAACTTCCAATATTATGACTTTTGATATCGGATATATCATCTTTGTTACAATTATGTTTGTGAAACGTGTCATACTACAGAAACATAAGTGTTTTGCTACATTACCATCTTAAAAATGGCTTAAAAATCATTTAATATACAATATAACTAGGTAAATAAAATAAACAAATTTTTATATAATAAATCAAAAAATCCAAATGTATTTACAATAATGATGAACAATCTTCATTAGTTGCAATCAGTAAGTAGAACAATACTTTTATAATAAACGCACAGAAATGTGTTGTGTATATTTCGAATTTGCAGCTTTCCACTAGCAACTGGTGGTACCTCAATAGGAGTGTAAAATTCTCTGAAAGGTTTATTGTAAACATATTACATATGGCTGCGTATTCTTTTTTTAGCGGCTTTTGCGGAATGCAGCAATCACTAAATCAAGTACAAAGCTAAAAGTTTTGTACATAAATATAAATAAGAATATCTACGCTAACTTATTCAAAAGTCAATTTCCACCAAATATTGTACATGCTAAATATAATACATTTACAGCATTAAAGAAACAAATCTCTTTGAAAGTATTGCCCTGCATAAGAACAATTTGAATCCCCTACACTAAGGATGCTCTATGCCAAGTTTCACTTTGGTTCTGGAAAATGATATTGTGAAATTTTAGACAATGATGATAATGGATAAAATTATGTTTTTAAAAAATTTACTTGTTCCTTTAGCTCAGATGGGCTAATAAGTATGCAACAGGCACAGTTTTGCAGTTGACATTGAAATGTGACTGGACATCTCTTTAATCTTGTTTTAGAAAACTACATGTACATGCCCTATGTATTGAATTCCTTGGAATCATACACATGTATATGACTTTATTTAATTGTATGTGCCAAAATAATTTTTTTTTTACATTATACTGTAAAAATACACATACATGTATTACAAGATCTTATATTCCTGCTGAAGACAGAGGATCTATCTAAATCATTAGAATAAGTAAGTCTAAACTTTGAAAGGGAAGACCTTAATAAAGAGGTCAACATGCAACACAAACAAAATATTATTATATTTAAAAATAACATTTTGTCCAATGTAATTACTGGTACATGTATTTCTGTTACAAAAACTATTTCACTTGAAAAACCGAGAGCAATTGATATGCTCATATTTGTGGATTTATGTTGTGAAATCAAAATTTAAAAATGATACACAGTGTGTTTAAAAGTTGTCGTCACAAACCAAAACTTGACTTATTTTCACTATGCTGTTTATTCCATGTCACATCCAAACAGATGATCTTCTGGCAAATCACGGTCATGCTTGGTATCAAAATTCAGTATTCAGATGAGTCACACCTATCAAAAAGAAATTGAAATTTTTTAATTTATAATTCTTTTATCAATAAAACATGCAATTCATGAGATTATAAATTAGATTATAAAATTGAGTTCTAAGATATTGTCACATTTTCCCTGTATAATTTGTAAATTTTAATGTACTCTTTCATCAATTAAAAGAAGTTTACACCAATCAAGGCAGTCATTTATGCTATTCCCTAATAAGACAACATACAAGTGCAAAGTAATAATGCACTAGCGGGTCTAGGATAATGTGCTAGAGTATTTATGACAACATACTAGCACGAGGTGACAATGTGCTAGCATGTACGTCAGTGATAATATGCCAGCACACTGAATCCAACACGCAGTGAAGCTAACACTCAACAGATTGTTTAGAGTTGTGTTTGCATGATATTTTGTTTTGTGTTAACACAGCAGCCTGTTGTTTAAAGCTGCATTGGAGTGGCAGTCTGTTGAAATTAACATGCTAACACACTGCAACTTCACATCATTGGAACACCATAATTTTAATAACTGGCAAACCAATATCTTATGATTACTAACTAGGTAATTGCAACTGTAAATGCTGATTTCATGTTGACAATAATACCGGTAATTCACTGTATATCTGAGAACTGATCAATCATAATAAGGTGTGTCCAGATAGGGCCACTTGCTAAAGCTCAATAGCACTTTCATAAAAACGTGCCATCTTACTGACACAAAAGATGCCATTAGGCTATCACACAGCTCGCCATCACAACACTGAAAAACACTTTCGCACTAACACAAGTTTGCACCACACGCTGTCACACTAACACACAACACACTGTGACGCTAATACAATTTCACACAACAAAATATCAGGCTAACACAAGTTCACACAACACACTATCATGCTAACACGAATTCACAAACACGCTGTCTTGCTAACACAAGTTCACACAACACGCTGTCTGGCTAACACAAGTTTACACAACACGCAGTCTCGCTAATATGAGTTCATACAACACACTGTCTAGCTAACACAAGTTCACACAACACACTGTCACGCTTAGATGAATTCACACAACACACTGTCACGCTAACATGAGTTTACACAACACGCAATCTCACTAACATGAAATTACACAATACACTGTCACGCTAACACGAGTTCACACAATACACTGTCACGCTAACACAAAGTCACAAAACAGGCTGTCTCACTATTCACTAACACAAGTTCGCACCAAACGCTGTTGCGATAACACACTGTCATCCTAAAACCATTTTCACACAACACACTGTCATCCTAATACCATTTCACACAACACACTGTCAGGCTAACACGAGTTCACACAACACACTGTCACGCTAACACAAATTCACAAAACAGGCTGTCTCACTATTCACTTACACAAGTTCGCACCAAACGCTGTTGCGATAACACACTGTCATCCTAATACCATTTCACACAACACACTGTAATCTTAATACCATTTTACAAAACACACTGTCAGGCTAACACGAGTTTACACAACACACTGTCACGCTAACACAAATTCAAAATACATGCAATATCGCTAACACGAGTTCACACAACACGCTGTCTCTCTAACACGAGTTTACATAACACACAGTCTCGCTAACAAGAGTTCACACAATATGCAATATCGCTAACACAAGTTCACACAACACACTGTCTCTCTAACACCAGTTCACACGACAAATTTTCAGGATAACACAAGTTCACACAACACACTGACACGCTAGCACAAATTCACACAACATGCTGTTCGTTAATAAGAGTTCACACAACACGCTGTCTCGCTAACATGAGTTTACACAACACGCAGTCTCGCTAACCCGAGTTTACACAACACGCAGTCTCACTAACACAAGTTTACACAACACGAAGTCTCGCTAATACGAGTTCAATCAACACTCTGTCTAGCTAACACGAGTTTACACAACACACTGTCACACTTACACTTTATACACGATTTCACACAACACGCTGTCTCGCTTACACTAATTTACGCAACAGCTAACAAGTATTCACACAACCCACTGTCAGACTAACACAATTTAATACAACACACTGTCTTGCTAACACAAGTTCACACAACACACTCACATTGCTGAGTTTAAAGTAAAGGTCTACCCTAATTTGAAGACGTTTAACACTATATGGTAACATATCTCTATATAATGCCCTGTTCACACGGAGAATTTAATTCGCAGTAAATTAATGCGAAGTAAACTAATGCGAATCAAACTAATGCGAATTAAATTGCGTTCACACGACAGCTAATGCGAAGTAAACTAATGCGAATTAAAATTTTACTTCGACAGTCAGGCGTGAGGAAGGCTATTATGACGTCATTTGCAAATCACGTCACCTTATGCAGAAGCAGATGCATTTGACATAATGTCACAGTGTCTGGAGACATATTTTAGTGATTAACACATTTTTTCTTAAATTTTCACACAAAAATAGCACAAGCACTTCAAGCTGACCACCGACATGACGCATTTTACTTAATTTTGCCATTACGCATGCCCCAAAATTTAATTCGAATTAGCTTCGCTTAGCGTTCACACGGAGCTAATGCGAAGTAATTTAATGCGCAGTAAAATAATGCGAAGTAAACTAATTCGCATTAAATTCTCCGTGTGAACGCTAAGCGAAGCTGATTCACAGTAAACTTATGTTTAATTCGAATTAAACTCTCCGTGTGAACAGGGCATTAGTAAAGAGCTTCAAATTTAAGACAAAAACATTTATGCAGTAATGTTCCTTAACATGCATCCGGCATATAAAATGAATGAGACCTTAAAAACCTCACAGTACATGTTTACTTAAGTTAGCTAAGTAAAGGTCTATGTGATGCTATTCAACAGTATATATCAACATCTCTAAGTATGTGAATAAGTGAAATTCTCAAATAAATATTATCAATCAAAGTATCAATAAGAAATTGAACCTTACGTCTCAGGCTCCAATCCCATTGCTAAATGCTTTAGACAGGTTACTCCTATGAGACTGCATAAACCAAGATTCTGTGTCATGGTAGGTGTTAGCACAAAATGGATCTCATACTTCTTAAAGGCAATAAGTGCTAAGTACAAGTCTATATTTGCAGCTAATACCATCCCAAGTGGTGGCACCATGAAATGACTGAAAATGTATGATTAAGGCAAATAAACAAACATTAAACCATTACAGCAGTCTTATCAAACAAAAAAGCAAACTTTCTATTATTACAATTTTTTTTAAACAAATTTCTTTTGCAATTTAACTGAGCAATATTTGTCCTTTTTTGTCAGTAAAGTATGATATTAAAAAAATTCAGACTTTTTGAAAACATCTATTTATAGCGAGTCCAGACAGCAGCACAAATCCCTGCCCATAATGCGAGCTCTTATGATAACACCTCGGCAAAAGAAGATTTGACTTGCACATTGCTCCACACAATTTTTCCGCAGTATACTTTGGACCCACAGTGCTTAGCTTCTTTAACATGTTTAAGCTACATTCAAAATTCAGGGTTGCAAATAACCACTCGCCCACTCGCAAATGCGAGTAAATTTTCCTGTGGGCGACCAGCTCTTGAGAATATTATCGCCCACATGGCGAGTAAGAATTTTATCGGACCTTTTCCAGATTCAGATCGTAGTTTAGTTCAACTATTCAATGTACTTTCGTTTTCATATACCAGGCAGATTTTTCTGTGTTTGATCATTCAGTTGATTCCATTTTTCAACAAATATTAATTGTAGCTTTATTTGAGATACAAAATATGTCAATCTAGTCAACGTTTATCTTAAATTTAAAGAGTAATCATTATTGTAACAAGAATTTCCCCATTCTTTTTCTGCCGCTATAGGCAGCCATGTTGGGTGTCCACTGTAAATATAACACCTGGTTAATTCAGTCCAGGTGTGTTTGGCTCCTTTATTTATTTAAAAAAAATGACATACCGACCCTTGGTTATTTTGGAATGTTACAAGAATCAAAAAAATTTTTAAGCTTAATTCAAAATACATGCCCTGAAACAACTGAAATCAAAAGAAGCAAACTTGAATTGAATGATGACATGGAATTTCATACATTTAGTAGTGTAAAAGTCTGCAAGAAAAATTTGAAAAGAAATAATGAAATACTATGGCCATAAAGTATTTTTCTCTTATGTTTTCATTTTCATATGAAAAGATTTTTTACAAAGTGAAAAAAATTGTAGGCCCCATAAAATCAATGTGGGCTAGTTAAATTTGTGAAGTTGGGGGCCCACATGGCCCCTAAGGTTTAAATGTTATTTGCAACCCTGAAATTCATTTCTATTTAATTTGAATTAGCTATCCTTAGTCATGTTCACATGGAGCTAATGGGAAGTAATTTAACGAGCAGTGAAATCATTCGAATTAAACATTTGAATAAACTCTCAGTGTGAACACTGTGCATGGAAGCACCATTATGTCAAATGCGGCTTGACAAGCACAATCTAAATTAAAACTAAATAAGTATCTGCCTTCACCCTAACAGTCACACTGTCAATATATAATTAGTTGAATATATTCTGTAACACTAAGTGCAGTTTGAATTATAGGGTATGATCACTATGATAGATAGTAGGACTGTTGTGTTGGAATTTTTGCATTTTTGGTTTTGAAAGTAACAGTGACTGAGTGAGTAAGACTTGTTGAAATTACATTCTCAAATTAAAAAAAAAGTATAATATAAAGCTGTGGGGATTTACAAGCCAAACAGGGAGCGTCTGAACTGTAAAACAGATAATATATCGGTGTGTCTGTGTATTTCTAATAATATCAATGTATGTCACTGTCATGTATTTTAAGTAAGGCCAAAATAAAATATACGCTTGTATCCTGTCCCCTGACCAAAAAAATTAGGGTCGGTAGGTAGGGAAAAAATTTTATTTTGAGAAAAAATTTTATTTTCAAAATTTAATGAATGCAGAACATATAGCATGTAATAACTGAAATAACAAGAAAATGATATGTTAACAGTTTCAAAGCAAGTTTGTTAATCAAGATTTATAAAGTAGAGGTAACCTGTACACTTGTGATGTATTAATTCTGTAAATATCATTGGTCAACTTCAGTATTTTAGAAAAATAGTTATCCAAAAAATGAAAATGTAATAAAAACTTTTAGGGTCGGAGGGTAAAATGTAGGGTAGGTCGGGTGACAGGAAACAGGAGTATTTTTTATTTTGGCCTAATAAAAAAATATTCTAACCTTCAATCCAATGGTCCAAGCCAATCATACATTAAAATGTCGCCGTCAGCTCTTTCATCACTCGATGCAATTATCACTAGGAAATCCCAAGCAGAGTCAAGAGTGCTCATCCTTGTTAATGTGACAGTTGGAATTTCCTCGTAAACAATTCACACAAGTTTCTTAGAATATATGAATCTGAATAATTCTGCTTAGAATAATGTTCCAGAGGAGTGACAAAGTACTTCGTAGCTGCAGATTAAATGAGTGTGCATGTCTACATACGTATTCTTTGGTGAGAAAACGTTCAACTTCACAAATCATTCTATTTTCAGTTTGTAAACATGTGTCCGACATCGACTCGAAGGGGCACACTAAAAACGGGATATACTAGAGACCTGATATTTACCTGACGTTTTAATTTTTTAATTAAATGGTAATATTGAGTATTTTAACTTACTTATATACAGACTTTATGACTTCGAGGCATATGCTATGCAAAAATTCAATTGTTTGGAACATTCACAGACAAATTTGAATCAGGTCAAATCAGTGTTTAGTACATCGCGTCTTTAGTACCTTCCTATTTCCCACAATGCCGCGCGTTGTTTACAAACAAAAATCCTCTAAACTAGGTACTAATTATTGTTGTGTACATCATCACATTTTAAAATTATTTGAATAAAAAGAAAACAAAGAAACACCGAATCAAAACTATATCTTTTAGATGCATCAACTAAAAATGTGCACATGCAGTAAAGGCTTGGCTGGCTATAGTAGACAACTTGTTCCTGAAAGGTTTCTCACATACTTGTTTTATATAAAAAACAATTAAATATAGCTGGAAGTTTATTTGTTTTTATATCAAATGACAAGATTTAATAAGTTCGAAATTATTTCAGTCAAACTTTTTCATAATATACCAATATTTTAGCTATCAGAAAAAAACGTGTATGAGCTATTAACCCCCTAATTATAGGGGCCAGCCCCTTTTAATTAATCTAATATGAAAGCTCTCGTAATTACACACAACTTTTGTTATATATTTCTTACCAAATTATTCTCGGTTCAAAAGTTATGACACAAAAAGTAGCAAAAATTCAAGAAAAAAAATTACTAAAATTTGCCGTTTTATAGCTTCCAAACTTTAGGAAATCAGCTTATAATTTTATCGTTCTGCACATCTACAATGTATTGGCTACAAGTTCTCCAACTTTCGTGTAAATATCTTACGTCGTTCTTGAGATTTTTAGTGGAAACGAGACATCAAAATTTTCAATTAAAGGGCAATAACTCACAATTAAAGGCATGCATCAAAAAATTGAAAACAGGTGTAAATAGGTTTAATTACAAGGTATCTAACCTGAAAGTTTCATAAAAATCAGTCCAAAGGTCTTTGAGAAATCGCCTGTCAAAAATCGAGCGGGAAAAAAAAAATAAAATAATAATAAGAAACAGTAGAATAACAGTAGGGTCTTCCGAAGGAAGCGGAAGACCCTAATAATTTACAAATTTTCAGACAGAGTTTTTAGCATACAATAATCAAATTTGATAGTTTGTGCTTGCCGATTAACAAAGTAAAAGTTAGCAAGCGATGACTTCAAAAATAAATTAATCCCATCACTTGTTATATCTTCTTCTAATATTTTACATTTCATCTTATATTTAAAAATTTTAAATGCTATGAAAGAAACAACATTATTCAAAACTGTGCTTGTTTGGTTTCCATAGTAACTAAAACCCAATACAAGATGTTTCCAAACAATATTAACTTTAAGTACAACAGACACTCGTTTCCAAATATTTTCTATAAGTATACAGTCAAAAAGCATATGTTTTGTATTTTCTATTTCTTGACAATGAGAACAATATTTTTCAATATTTTTATTCCATTTACTAAGATACAAGTTATTTGGTAACATATTGTGCAGTAGTTTAAAATTGAATTCGGCAATATTTTTGTCATTAATTTTTACAATTTTTTCTTCATATATTTTTCGCCAACACAGTGGGTTTATATCGCTAAATTCCTTTTCCCAAAAACTTTCCATGATAGGCTTTTCGGACTTGTTATATATTCAGATTTTGTAAAAGAAGCTAGATTTTGTTTTACTTATATCTTCTATTTTTCCTTGTAATTTAAAGTGAAACTCTTTGTTGATATTAATATATTTTCCCATACTTGTATCGCCATATATTTTAGAATAAAAAACGTTTTTTAATATTAAATATTCACAAAGATAGTTTCGTTTTGACTTTAGTATTTCAGCTATTTCATTAAGCGATTTAAAACCAGTATCACTAACAAGATCTTTCACATAATGAAAGCCGCTTTCGTACCAGTTCTGAAAATACAAGATTTTCCCTTTGTATCTAAAGTTTGTATTAAACCAAATATTTTGTCGTAAAATTTTGTCTATTGTTTCATTGTTATTTAAAGTCTTGCATTCATTAAAGGCAGTAAAAACCTCTTTGTAGAATTGTGAAAGCCCTTTCAGACTATTGAAGTCAGAAAATTTTGTTACATTTGACTCTGCAATATATTGGATATTCATCTTATGAGTTGCTAAAACTGCATTTAAAAGCTTACTTAGATTGCTCTTATTTTGTAAAAGTTTAGATACCCAAGCTGCTTTAATAGCTTTAATTTTGGTGTCC
>NW_026924680.1:0-24702 GCF_032062105.1 Saccostrea cuccullata | reverse complement strand
TTCATGCTATATTCTTTTCTGATCTATCACAGTCATAAACTCAATATTTAAACCAGTTACATTTTTTTTAAAAACACCAAAGTTTTAGGGCACAATAAAGCAAACCCCGTATCTTCTTCTTTAAATGATAATTCAGATCTCCTTTCATAAGAATAAATTTTAAAGCTATTCAATTATAATATTTATAGCATACAGTGGTGTATATGAATTTAATGATACTAAAATCTTACTGCATTTTCCTTTAATAAGCGTAATGTCATCTACTGCAACATGTGCTGATTGTGCTCCATTATCACCTCCAACTGACTCAAAGAAAATCTGAAAAGAGTTTATAATATATATAGCACTAAAATGACCTACGACAGAAAAAATAAAAATCGATCAACAAGGAAAGAAAACATATTATTTAAACACACACACACACACACACACACACACACACACACACACAGGTTAAGGGAAGTAAAGATGAGAGGTTTGGCAAACCACCACGTACGTGTACGTGTATCAGATGAAAGCTGTGCATTACGTCATCACTTTTGCTAATGCTAATAAAAAAATTCAACATGTATCTACGTACGTGTAGATCACCGAGTACCCATTAGTGTAAACTTGTAGCTTGTATTTTCTTCAGTGCTATTTATTTTAATCAAAGTATGTGTTTTCTAAAACCTAAAGCTCAAGTACTGATATAAGGGGGTTTTTTTTTTTTTATTTAATTAAGAGATAAAAACACTTATATTGACTTTCAAAATAGTATTTAGCAAATCAAAGTTATAAAATTAATTTTAATTTATTTTCTTAAATATATGCTGTATTTACTCGATGAAAATAGTGATGTACATTATAAATTATAGTAGATAACGTATAAAAATACAAAATTATCCGAAGATAGAGAAGAATTCATTTAAAGCATTTACAAGTACACGTTCAAGCTATAAGAAATGTGGTGTACATGTAAAGTGTACGTATAATTCTAACTTGTACTGTTCATGTATACGTTGGTCTGCGAAATGTTTCTTATATTCTTTGAAAACGGTTTTATTTTTTTTTTTTATATAAAGAATGAAACTTAAACCGTATGGAAACGTTTTACTTGATCAAAGCATGCTGTATACGACCAGGAAACTTACAATATCATTTTTTTGAACCTGGATATCAACTTCAGTATAATTCCATTCTTCATTTTGCATGTTGGAAAAAACATTTCCGAACGATTTTACTACACCAGAGTTTTTGGTGTAAAGTTGTAAGCGTACACCAATAGTATTCTGGAGATAGATCCAATACCGTAGACACCAGTCACTTTCTTTGAAGTCTGTAACAGAATTTTTGCCGAAAATTGAAATTAAAAAGTTGATAACGAAATACAAGATATTTTAATCAATAAAATCATTAAAAGAATTACATGCTCAACTTTAAATAATGACAAGCTTTAGCCAGGTGAATTTTATTAGAAAAGTTAAATGGTAAAAATCAGCCTATGTGATACTGCTCATTTTTTGTCATTTTGATCTTCCTCTTAAAATTCGAAGTTTTTTTTCAATCGGGAAAGAAACGATTCAATTTTCCCGTCATTTTTGCAAGCTTTTAGTACTCGTAATATAACGTGATTGTCCGCAACAAAGCGTTAACACTCGTCTCTAATGGCATTTACTCTCATATGTCCGTATCAAATCGTCTTTGAGCGGGAAAGAACAGTGTCAGCACGTGAGCAGATGGCCACGCAAAGCGTCACAGATAGTGACAGAACGTGAGATACCGCAACGAATCGCCAATCAGCGGGATATCTGTCCTTTCCGAGATTGATCCCGATGATCACGATATACAAGCCAGATTAGTTACGTTTATATACGATGCAGCTGAGGTTAGTAACGATATAATGCGATTTGCTGCGATGATAACGATTAAAATCTAATCGTGTTAATCGTAGAAAAATTTTTGACAGTCCAAAAAAAATTCACGATCAACACGATAGTCACGAGTGAACACAAGATTTGTTTCGGTTTGATACGAGAACTACGATTTGTCCACGTTCGAGTCCCCGATCTCAATCGTGGCGCCGAATCGTGATAGTGGGAACATAGCATAAAGTTTATATTACACTTTTAGCACAAAGGTAACATATTCTGAAATTTGTTTTCACCTGTAAACCTTTACTTAATGTGATTTGTCTAATTTTTTTTGAAATATTACTAAAATTTTCCAAGTCTATCTAATTTTCCAGTTCTTCGGAGAAAAAATAAGTGTTAATTTCCCATATTATAAAATCCATAGATCCGCCTATAATCCCTATAATCAATTAGAGTTATTCCCCCTGAGTCAACTTCCGTTAATCCCTTTTCATTCACAGACTATATGAATGAGGTTGGTGCAATTTTAAAGGATAATTTTTTTGCAAATTTAGATATTTAGAAAAATAGTTAATGGGTATAATACATATGGATGTTTTTGTTATCTATTTGGTAGTTGTTTGCTGCAATCAATTTAGGAGTATTTATTCATGATTTCCCGATGATCCTTGATTTTATAATGATAATTTTTTCTAGCGTCTGTTGTGGCCATTTTGTATTAGCCGACCACTTTGTATCTATATAAGTTTTCATTTAAACAGATTATATGATGTAAGTATGTGATAAGATATAATATTAAGTCAATTATCTTGATCGTTAGGATTTTATATCATATTGCCTTGGCTTAATTAATTTTTCTTTGTTTTATAAATTGATCCGACACGTTTCAGATTTCTATACCAAGGGGAGATAAAAAAAAATTAGTCTAACTTTATAAAAAGAAATAAGCATGTGAGAATGAGGAGATAATTAATTTAAATTTCTTTTCTACAAATATACAAAATAATATATACATATATATATATATATATATATATATAAATAATTATTTTCTTTTCTTTTCTGAACACGATGCCACCGAGAGCTAAGAAGCGCAGAATGGCTCAACCATCAGCGACTGTCACACAGCAGCCAAGTGGTAGTCAGGCTACAGTGTCTGTGAATTCCCAGACGTACTCGTCGACGGCGTCGGCCAGATCAGTACCAATACCACCGACCCAGGCTCCATCAACTTCTGTTGTGGAGAAGTGCAACCCATGTTGACAAGAAGTGCCAGGACCATCCTTTGCACCGACCACCTCTGGAGCAACAATCTCAACTCCAACAGATGTTAGCACCATCCCTGCTCCTGTCCCATCAATACATATGATTGGTATGAATGTTTCTAGCACAGTCAAACAACGTATTATTCATGGGGCAGTATATTGATTTGGCCACATTGGTAACACCAAAATCAGGGTCTGAAAAGAAATTAGTTATGAATAGTATGGGTGAGATAATTTATAAAGATGCCAACCCAAAAAAGGTAGAAAATATTGAGCAATGGACTGACCTTATGCTCATATTTGCAAGTGTGTATTTGAGTGCACATCCCGCCAAGACTCTTGACCTACTTAAGTACATACAGACCGTAAGAATGGGTGTTAGCAGGGGGCTATATCTGGAAAGAATATGATACGCAGTTTAGGCTGCGCAAAGAGCAAAATCCTGTGTCTTCCTGGGGTGAAATTGACTCGGAATTATGGTTAATGTATATGCATTCTGGGCCTGCTTACTAACGTAACAAATGCACCCAAAACCAATAATGATAAATGCTACAATTTCAATTACAAGGGATCTTGTGACGAATTCCCATGCATGTATAAACACAGCTGTATTCGATGTGGTAGTAACCATCCACAGATACATTGCATTACACAAGCGTCAAACACTGGGTCCGCAAAAATATTTGGCCAACAAAATTCAAGTGGTCAATTCTATGGACAGTCAAGTTTTCGTCCACAAACCACGATCAATGCAAATACCAACTATAAGGGGTATTCAACCAATGCAAATACCAATTATAAGGGGTATTCTCGCAGCAACACCCAGCGCCCCACCTACTCAAGACCAGATTCCGCACCCCGCAATCTATGGCGTCTAGGTTCAACGCCTATTAATGTACACGCCCTTAAAAAATGTCTCGTCCACTATCCTAACAGAATCATAGCAAATCGCCTAATCCAAGGGTTCTCTCAAGGGTTTAAACTTCATTATCATGGGCCTAGATTACCAATTCAATGTAATAATTTGAAATCCGCGAACGATCATCCTAATGAACTTAAAGAGAAAATCGACAAAGAAATTGAAATGGGGAGGATACAGGGTCCTTTCACGCAAATACCAATTTCTAATCTTAGGTTATCTCCAATTGGGTTAGTGCCGAAGGGGGATAATTTGGGCTGGCGTCTAATAACACACCTCTCTTTCCCGAAGTTTAGTAGTGTGAATTCATACATAGATCCTTGTGAAACTGCTGTACAATATTCATCCTTTGATTCAGTAATTCAGATGATTGCTAAATTAGGGAAGGGGCTTTCATAGGTAAGCGAGACATAAAATCCGCATTTCGACTTCTTCCAATACTTCCCGGCGATTTTGATCTCCTGGGTTTTAAATTTCAGGGTAATTATTTCATAGACAAATGTTTACCTATAGGGGTGCTCCATTTCGTGTAAGGTTTTCGAGGATTTTTCTACAATTTTGCAGTGGGCTACGATACAGCGCTCTAAAACATCAACAACTGATCATGATCTAGATGATTTTATATTTGCTGGGAGGGATGCCCATTCTTGTCAAGATCTTATGTCGAATTTTCAAGACGTCTGCGATGATATAGGTGTTCCTATTGCCGAGGACAAATTTGAAGGCCCTACTATGGTTATGACATTTTTAGGTTTTGAGATAGATACTTATCATATGCTAGTTAAGATCCCAATTCAAAATGCTTAGAGCTACAGGGTATTTTACACCATCTCGTTGTTCAACGCAAGACAACACTCCAACAATTACAATCTGTTTTAGGTAAACTGAATTTCTTTACAAGAGCCATAAGACCAGGTAGGGCATTTCTTCGTCGGCTTTATAATGCTACACTAGGAGTTTCAGAATTACATTATCGCATAAGGATAACTCAATCAATGCGACAGGACTTGTACATGTAGATTAGTTTTCTTGAATCATTTAATGGGACTGTGTATTTTTTAGATATTGAGTGGACGTCAGACAACAACATTAATTTTTACACAGATAGTTCCGGTTCGTCTTCTTGGGATGTGGTGCTTATTTCAATGGGGAATGGTGTTTTTACCCTTGGCCAGAGACTTGGGCGTCCAATGACGTACTTAAAGACATGACCTTTTTAGAGTTAGTTCCGGTGGTCTTGGCCGTCTATTTATGGGGTAACAAAACTCGCTAATAAAAAGATCATTCTCCATATAGACAATCAAGCTGTAGTCGCTATAATAAATAAACTCACTTCCAAATCAGAGCGGGTCATGACACTACTTAGACCATTTGTCCTTGCTTCTATGAATTATAATATTCTGTTTCGTGCAGTTTACATACCAAGTAAAGACAATGTAGTAGCTGATTCAATTTCTCGTAAGCAGTGGGCCAGATTCCGACAAGCAGCTCCACATGCCAGGAAACACCCTTGCCCAGTACCCCTATCTTTCCGCAACATCATCTCCAGCCTGAGTTTGTTAAACTTTTAGACGCCTCAGTATCTGACTCATTGATTGCACGCCATGGCCCCCTACATTAAACTCAGTCGTGCAATTCGTTTTGCATTCATCTTCATCCGGCCTCGCATATGGTACCGTGAGGTCATACTTGTCTGCCATTTCATTTTATTGTAAATTGCAGAGTGTTCACGATCCAACCCCAGAGTTCTTAGTTACAAAGTTATTGCAGGGCATGAAACGTTTGAAACATAAAGTAGATACTAGATTGCCAATAACGAAAACAATTTTGCTATATATTATTCAAGTTCTGCCCATTATATGTACCAATGCTTTTGAAACAGCTCTTTTCTCGGCTGCATTCTCCCTGGCATTTCATGGATTTTTAAGAGTTGGCGAATTAACAGTTAATACAAGAGAAGGTGATCAACAAAACACAATTCAAATCGACAATTTGTCCATTAATCACGAAACGCAATCTCTCTTACTGACTATCCAGTATTCGAAAACGGACCAGTTAGGTAAAGGCACAGTACTACAAATAGATAAGCAGGGTGATATCGCATGTCCATATCAGCTCATTACTAAATACGTCAGCATCCGTCCAGAGGGTTCAGGTCCATTATTTCGACACTTCGATTTATCCCCACTCACACGATATCAATTTACGGGGGTACTTTGTAAGGCAGTAAAGCACCTAAATTTGCCTGGTATCTCAGGATACAAATCTCACTCTTTTCGTATCGGCGCGAGTACTGATCTCGCGTTAAAAGGATTTTCAACTCATGACATTCAGAGATCTGGTCGTTGGAAATCTGATTCTTACAAATCCTACATTCGCATACAAAAGTTTTAATCTAATTTTAGATATACGGACAATATGGTTGGTGGGTTCATCAATAATCAAGCACGCCTTTTTGGAAGCTGTCTTAAGACCAGGTGGTACAAATTTGACATTAGAAAGAAAACACATCTCCCTGTGGTGGCAGGGTTATAGTGGCCTCCAGTTATAAAGTAAAACTAAACAAAAGATTAGAACTCTTGAAAAGGTGGGCCCTGTACCTAATTTCATCCTTATACATTGTGGGGGGAATGACTTGGGCAATGTATCGATCAGAAAAATAAGGGTGGTTGCAAAGCAGTTGGTTTTATTTCTAAGGAATCACTTTCGAAACAGTAGGATTATATGGTCATTTATACTTCCGCGTCTCCAATGGCGCTATTCAGCAAATTTAAAAGCTATGGAAAATGCACGCAAACGGGTTAATTCTGGTATAGCTGCAATTGTCTTGCAATCTGGCGGCGCAATAATTCGCCATACAGACATTAAACCTGATCCAGCTTTGTTTTTACAGGATGGGGTACACTTGTCCTCGTTGGGGAATAACATTTTTCTAAACTCTCTCCAGGGGGGACTTGAGGCCATCGTTGCGTATGGTCAATCCTGCTTTCCCAATTAGCAAGGGTCCTGGGTACGGCTGTTCGTATATGCCGCTCTACCCCCACCATGGTGGCGGAGTTCCCTGGATGAGTTTCATTCTGATCCTCATCTCAGGGAACTTGTGGCGTATAAGCGGCATTTTGGTAATTATATTGTAAGCTTTGACCTCTGCACCTCCCAGGGTCAATGCTTTCTATATATATATATATGGTGAACTTTGAACTTTGATGTTGTGAACTTTGAACTTTTGATGTTGTATGAACTTTGATTTACCACTATATGAACTTTGACCTTTGGTAATGACCTTGATATATGATTTGCTTTGATGTTGATTGTTGTTTGTGCATTTGATTGGGGCATGCTCTTGTTGGCTGCCCATTGCCCATATTGATTGTTTTGCATTTGAAACTAAATAACAGCCGTGCCCATAATATCGCCACACTTTAATAAAATTAATTTCAAGTTACCATTTGTTTGAGTTACACTTTTCTGAGATACTATCACATCCAATTCTATTCGAATTGGAAGCTTTTATCGAAGAAAGTGTTAATTTCCCATATTATAAAATCCATAGATCCGCCTATAATCCCTATAATCAATTAGAGTTATTCCCCCTTAGTCAACTTCCGTTAATCCCTTTTCATTCACAGACTATATGAATGAGGTTGGTGCAATTTTAAAGGATATTTTTTTTGCAAATTTAGATATTTAGAAAAATACCCTCCTCACCCAACCCTTATTCGAATGGATTTTTGCGCTGTGTTTTTCTTTCTATTGCAGCTGTCCTACAAAAGGATCACTTAATATCAAATGGTACGGCTGTTACAAGAAGAAGTCTACCTGGAGACCAACTTAGATGAAATTTTCGCAAACCTTGGCCACTGCTCCTCCCAGGGCCAATGTTTCCTAAACAGTGACTGATATATAAACGACAAGTAAAGGAGGCGCATAAGCGGCATTTCGTAATAAATATATCGTAAATATCACCTCTGGCGTATAAGCGGCATTTTGGTAATTATATTGTAAGCTTTGACCTCTGCACCTCCCAGGGTCAATGCTTTCTATATATATATATATATGGTGAACTTTGAACTTTGATGTTGTGAACTTTGAATTTTTGATGTTGTATGAACTTTGACTTACCACTATATGAACTTTGACCTTTGGTAATGACCTTGATATATGATTTGCTTTGATGTTGAATGTTGTTTTTGCATTTGATTGGGGCATGCTCTTGTTGGCTGCCCATTGCCCATATTGTTTGTTTTGCATTTGAAACTAAATAACAGCCGTGCCCATAATATCGCCACACTTTAATAAAATTAATTTCAAGTTGCCATTTGTTTGAGTTACACTTTTCTGAGATAAATAGTAAATACCGTAAATCTGGAAATTTTTGCTGTAGATAATTTTTTAGCTAATTTGCAAGTTCATTGCATTCGCAAAAATATTTTTCTTAAAAATAAATTACCAATGAGAAAATGTTAACAAAGCAGCGGTCATTCGCAAAATTTTGAAACGTTAAAATTTATCAACAGCATTTTGACCCGAATTCGCAAAATAAAATCGACGTACAAATTTCCAGATTTACGGTAACCATAATTACATTTGTCAGATAAATAAAAACGTACTAATTGTTATCCCGATTACGAAAGTATTTTTTATTACAAACAAGCACTTATATTTTCTTTGAGCACCATATCTTAACTGCGCACCATTTTATTAACTCTAGTTTTCTTAATTCGTATTGCCTCTCGAACCGTTTAAAAAAAACAGGAATCTAGGACCAGAATTATTTTGAAAGTAAAGTTTACCAAACTTAAACATTTTCAGGACTTTTTCTTACGGAGCCGAAACGTTCCAGAATATTATTTAAATCTGCTTTGAAGTCGTTATGAGTCATGATCAGAAACCCTTTATAAAATCTTTTGGGATTTGTGCTGCACCTTTTGTGCAAAAGTAATATTCTTCAATTTTTCATATAAATTAAAAACTTCTCGAACCATCACACATGTTAAATAAGTAAAGGTTTATTGACAGGTAAATTACATGTACAAGTAATTTACATTTTCTATAGATATATTTCCTTGTCAATAATAAAAATGAATTTCATTAGCTCTGCATTGAGGGTATCCTTAACATGAGAATTATTTTAGTCCAGGAAGCAACTACTTAATACTTACCAGGAAAGTCTATATTTGACCTAAGAATTGCTCGCCTTTCTGATGTATAGTCACCACTGCTGTCGTTAACAAATGCATAATTTGACCCTTGATAAGCTTTCTGTGGTCCAATTGTTGTGTTGCCCTAAAATATTCACTGACAATTATGTATATTTTTTTAAGAAATGTGCTTGATGAAACAGGAAAATGTGTGTTTATATTTTTACTAAAACATAAGTGTTGTCTTCTGTCAAAGTAGAAAAGCGGTTATCATAAAGTGATATCATTTTAACGATTAAATTTAATATTTTCCCCCAAATCATTTAAATAAATTACAGCTCTAAGTTATTAATTGGTCGATTTTGTGCAACTAAAAAATATTGAGATTCAGAAAAGGGATTTAAATCATGAACATTTATACATACTAAAGTAATTGTCCAATCAAGGTCATCGTTTTTTGCTTGAAAGAGGAAACATGGATCACCAAGCTCAAATGTGCAAGAAAAAAAAGTACCTGGAAGAAAATAAAAGATTGAAATGAACTTAAGTAGAGAACCTTGAATTTATTTTAATAACATAATACAGCTTATATAGTACTTACTACAAGCTACCTCTGTAACATTTTCAAAGCTGCAGTCCACCTCCTTGAAGAGATATTCGTTTTTTAAACACTGGTATGACATACAAGAAGTGAAGTCTTGGTTTGTTTTGTATTGTATTCTATTGATAAAGTCTTCAACTTTAATAGAAAAAATATAACAGTTCATTTCGTAAACGTTAAAAAAGAATACCCTGCAGGGTTAAGGGTCAGCTGAGTATCACGAGTTTTTCAGACTATGAGGGTTCCCTGTAACTGACTTAATTAATTTGACTTATATATATGGCACACCAAATTCACAAAAATGAGCAAATCATAGTTTCACAATCGATAAACTAGGTTTATCGGTTGTAAACTATAGTTTACGGACTGTAAACTATAGTTAACAACGTTAATCTATATTTTACATCTGTAAACTATAGTTAACGCGATTATCGATGTTTCACAACCGTAAACTATACTTAACACCGAAAACTATCATTTGCGATTGCCATAGATAAGCTGATAAATACAGTTTCACGATTTGTAAACTATAGTTTACAAACCGTTAACTATAGTTAACGATCTGATAAATATAGTTTCACGGTTTATGAAACTATGATAAACAACTCTTAACTATAGTTTACGATTGTAAACTACAGTTTACAAACTTGAATCTATGTTTATCAACAAAATCTATTGTTAACGCTTATTACAGACAGATAAACTTAGATTAGCATTCGTAAACTATAGTTAACAATCGTTAAATATAGTTTTACAGTTGAAAACTCTACTTAACGAATCGTTAACTATAGTTTACGGTTTGTAAACTATAGTTTACAGTCGATAAACCTAGTTTATCAATTGTGAAACTAAGTTTAGCTCTTTTTTGTGAATTTGGCGTGTCATATATATAACATACATTTTGCAGTTTGATGAAAACTTATTTAACATATTTCTGCAGCTTGTCCCCTAAGGACCATTGCTCGAAGTAAGACTTATAATAAGGTCCGAAACTTGTATTAGAACAAACTTGAATCTGCATTACCCGAAAATCTTTGCTGGTATTTCAGTACCCTGCTGTTCAGAAGGAATTTTTAATATATTCTCTTTTTACATTTCCATTTAAATGTTCTATTTCTTATTGTGACTCAACCCATCCCTGGGAGCAATAATCTAAACAAAATTTATGTTCACTACCTTATCTGAGGATGCTTCCATATTAATGTAATGAACAAAATATGAATCTCATTACTTGAAGATGTTTCCATATTAATAAAGGTTTATTATAAAACAAATCATGGCTTTGCTGTTCTGAAGAAGATTTTTCTTGTATATCCCTATACAACTTTGATCCATTATAATGGTCCCACCCTATCCTCAGGGGTAATTGCAATGATTTGAACAAACTTGAATCGAGCATGCAAGTTGAGGATGCTTCAATTATTGATAGGAATTATAATTGCTTAGTTTGCTGTTTTTTGAGATTTTTAAAGATTTTTTCTAGTGTATTCCCATGTAAAATTTTGACTGACCATTCAAGCCTCTACTTGCACCGGGGGTCATAATATGAGCAAACATGATTCCATATTACATGAGAATGCTTCCAATTTTTTTTTTTGGCATTAAGGTTGCTTTTTCTGTTCTTAAGATGAAGATTTTTTTTCTCAATATTCCCAAATAAAATTTGATAACCCCCTGTCCCAATCTTGCCAGTTTATATTCCGCGGTCTCAAATTATAATCTACACTACCTGAAGATGACCCTGCCTCCAAGGTCATGATTGGAACAAACTTGAATCTGCACTTCCTGACAATTAATATAATGCTTCTATATTTTTAACATCAAGGATTTGCTGTTGTTAAGAAGAATTTAAAAGTTTTCTTCTTGTTGTTTCAATGTAAAATTTGATCCTCTTGGTCCACAATTAAAAAAAAAATGAATCCAAACTATGTTAAGAACTTCTTGTTCATGTTTTATGTCTTCTGGCCCAGTGGTTCTTGGGAAGAAGAAATTTTAAATGACCCAGTCTGATTTTGCCTTTTCTTAGTTATATCTCTAAAGAAAGCGATATCGACCTTTATTTGAACAGACTTGAATTTCCTATCCCTAAGATACTGTGGCAAGTTTGATTAAAATTGGTCCAATAGTTCTTAAGAAAAGTTAAAAATATGAGAGCTTACGCACGATCGAGACAAAGCGTTAGCCCCCACGATGACGGACAAAAACAGATAGCAATAGTTCACAGGTGACCTATTGCTATATTTAAAATTAATGTTTGAAGATATTACAGATTCCTAAAAAAGAATGAATGTTTTAATCCAGTAAAAATTACTTTACCGACAGAGTACACATTCATGGTGTCTTTCCCTCCACAGAAAAATGTACCATCACATGGAATGCCACATAAATTGGCATCTACCGTCTCCATGGAACTCTCGATATCGTCTGGACAAGCACATTCCTTATCCTACAATCAAATAACATATTAACCTTTCCTCTTGTAAAGGAAAAAAATCTATAAAATCAAATCGTGATTTAGAAATATTTTGATGCATTAATTAAGTTAAAAATCCAAAAATCTATACATGTTTTACCATGACAGCAAACAAAGATGAAGAGGAACACATATCATGACAATCCAGTATTGAGGGATTAACTAAACTTGAGAAGTTTAAGCTTGTTGTATTTCGGAAGCAACCTTTGAAGAAATTACAAAAAAATACAAAATGGTTGAAAAGGAAAATATACAATAATATTAAATGTTCAATGATCATGAACAATTAATAATATCAAATGGCATTTACAGATGCACAAGGAAACAAAAGTATATTTCCCCCCTTTTTTTAAAGACATGTATAGTGTACATGTATATTGTGCTAAAGATTTGCATGTATCTAAAAAAAAATTAATGCATAAAGAAAATAAAATTACATAATGATTTTACTTTCATCGCAAAATGATTGAGTACTGATGAATTGATGTCAAAGACTTTACGATACAGAAATTGATCTTTATTAAGCCATTTCATGATATATTAGCTTACCTTTTATTGATATATAAGGGGTTGCATATACATAAGAACTTGTCCATAATTTTTCAGTGCTTTGGTTACACGTCCTTATAGATGTTACATCTTTGTGGCTGAGGGCAGACAGCACTGAATTATTCCGTTCGCAAAAATCAAGTGCTTCAGTCCATGTCATTTTCTTTTCTACGTAGATATACTGCTTCTCTAGATCTGAATATATTAAATAATTAAGGAATAACTGTCTAATTTTTGGGATTCATGATGTGATCAATCGAGTAGCTTGCGTGATATTTACATACTCCTGATTCCGCAAATCTACGCGCTAATAGCCCCGCTTCTGTCTCTATTTGTCCCTCTCTGATTTTTTTAACCGCGCCTATCGATGAACCTGTAGATTTATGTAGAATAAAGTATTTTTACAATTTGTAATTTTATCACATTGGAAATTTAAATATTAATGTTCCAAATGAAATTTAGTATAAACAAGAAGCCACAGCGCTCACCTGAGTCAATATGGCTTTGTCATGATTTGAACAAACCTGAATCTACGCTACCTGTGGATGCTTCTATATCAACATGTCTCATCATAGCTATGTTGTTATTGAGAAGAAGATTTTTAAAGTGTTTTCCTATATTTTCCAATGTTAATCGTTGATCCTTAATTGTAGCCCCACCCTATCCCCAGGGGTCATGATATGTATGAGTTGAATCTACAATATCTGCAGATATGACTAATCAAATCTTTATTGTGCTTAAGAATACGGTTTTTAAAGATTTCTCCTAATGTAAATATTCCTGTGTATAACTTTGATCCCCATTGTGGCCCCATTCTACCCCCGGGGTCATGATTGAACAAACTTGTATCACACTAATTGAGAATGCTTCCATATCAATATGACTAAACATGGCTTTGCTGTTCTTGACATGAAAATTTTTAAAGATTTTTCCTATATATTCCTATGTAAACATTGATTTAACATTGTGGTCCCACCTTACCTACGGGATCCTGATTTGAACAAACTTGAATCTACACTACCTTAAGGTGCTTCTATATCAATATGACTTATCACAACTTTCTTGTTTTTGAAAAGAAGATTTTTAATGATTCGTATGCAAAAATTTGATCCACCATTTTGGCCCCATCCTACCCCTGGGAGTCATGATTTGAAAAAAATTAATCTAATCTATGTATTGAAGGTTTCTCTTAAGTTTCAATTTTTCTGGCTCAGTGGTTCTTGAGAAGATGATTTTTGAAAGAAGACACCAAATTTTAACTAATTCTTAATTATCTTCCCATAAAAAGGGCATGGCGCTTCATATGAGCAAATTGGAATTCCCTTTATTCAAGGATGCTTTGTGGCAAGTTTGGTTGAAAGTGGTCTAGTGGTTCTTGATAAGAATCGAAAATGTTAAAAGTTTACACACCGACAGACAGACAGACGGAAAAACATCTAGACGGACAACAGACAGCCGGACGCCAAACAAAATGTGATTAGAAAAACTCGCTTGCTGCGGTTAGAAAAAAAAAGGAAAATTGTGCCTTGATAGTATTTAATGTCATGAAGAATTTTTGAGTCAAGTCAGAGTAAAAGAGAATAGATATGGGTTACCCCATATCCAAAGATATTCGACTTTTAGATTTAATATGCTTATCAGTGTTTATAATGACGTTAATAAAAAAACTGCAATGTCTAGGGCCTAGTTATGGAACTGGAGTAACTTTCGAGAACATGGTGAGGTCACCCAGTCTCCTAACAAACGGTACACATAGGCCTACATGAACCTGTGTCCGCAAGACCAACATTAGCCTTGATCTACACACGTGCGATGGAGCTGTTAAACACATCCAGCGAGCTCGGAGGAACACGTTTTGTTTTGCCGAGAAGTTACGATGGCAGACAAAACTTTTCTTTTTTTAATTAGATCATATGAATACGAATTCTGATTAATAAAAATTATACAATCCCTGTTGAACTATATATAGTTTGTTCTAACATTTGCATCTGCAACAACTTGTGTTTAAAATGGCCGTGTTAGGAAAATCAAGACCGGATCGGAAAATTCTAAACTGAAAACCTTTTTTGTTTTGAAAATTACTGAAATATGCTAATGTATTCGTCGCAGATATTACTTACATTATTCAAGTTCTATATAAAATGGTAAGCCTATGATGAACTCCAACACGAACCCGAATGTCCGACCCAGTTCTCGTTTTGCCACACATTTTATCCCCTACAGTTTACAAAGTGTACACACGTGAGCAGAATCCAGCCAGGGATTGAAAATTCCGTCATTTAATAATATACACACACAGAATGATTTATTTTTTCTTAAAAGGAAATTGTATGATAAATAAGGGACAATAAACATGAACTTAATACAATTGTTGATAAAGTATTATCAATTCATCGGTAAAAAGATTTCAATCGAAGAATGACCTAAATATTCTCAGTTATCAAACATGTTAAAAAAGACTGAGGAGGGAGCGAGCGTAGGAATATTGATATTTTTTATTTGCATTTCGGGGGGAAAGTGATTTTCTAATAATATTTTGACGTTATTTTTGATTTCTTTAACGTATGAAATACACAACTTCACTCTTATCATGAACAATAATGTTGTATCTACTTAATCATGATGGAACTATTTTGGTCGGACCAATTTGTGTGAGCTGCCGCTGAAAACAATAATATATCTTGCAGAGATAGTATGCATTGATCGAATATATTAAAAAAAAACCCCTAATTCTGTTCATGATCCACACGAATCGCAGTGATACTTAAAATTTCAAAACCCTATGTTTATAATAAATAATAACAAAGGATTTCCGGGATCTTGAAAGAACGAGGGCGCTTTTGATTGGCATTCGGCAGGAATCTGGGCGTACTTGAAAAGTGAAAATTTCATCGACATGAATCGACATTGTATGTCACATGAAATTTTAACACTTTTTTATTTATTGGGTTCCTGTGCAGTAGGAAAGGGAAAAAAAACGAAAGTGAATTTTGATTTGCTAAAAAATAACCTACAAATTGGTTAAATCAGACATTTGTTACAAAATGGTACATTTTTAAACACGTCTTTCAAGAAATTTTCTATCTCTGGGTCTTCTCTCCTTGATTTTGAAAGGTTATTTTTGTACATTTAATTCAAAGAAACGAATACACATTTGTAAAAAATGGAGAGAAATCACAGAGACCATAAAAAATTAACATTTTCCAAAAAAATCGAACTGTGTAAATGTGGTGCTTCTTTGTCTTTTAAAATCACATTGTATACATGTACATGTAGCGGTGATAGCTCAGTAATGAACATTTTCGGAATCACGGACACCTGACAACGTACTACGGACTGCGGACTTTACAGGGGAGGGAACATGTCAAAAGCGTAATTTAACGAATACACCTCTACGTATTGCATTTCTTTTTAAAATTGATAATTGCAATTCTACTATTCGAGTATAATATTATTATTAATTTTTTATGAAGATACAATTAATCTCTTGCAAACCTACAAAATTCTAGAGTATTTAAGCCTTCTTAACATTATTTCTTAGATAAACATGCATACTGCTATTACCGGCCGCCAGGAGGCGGTCGGTTAGTTGATATGAAAGTTTTAAGTCGCCGTGCGTTTCTGCGGAGTTAGAACAATTTGAATAAAAATATTTAACATTCATATTATAGAAAAATATAACAAAGATATTCTACATGTTTAACAAAAAGCACAATAATCATAAAATTAGAATTTTATATATAATTGGGTAAATATTTCATCCAATCCTGATTGACAAACTCTGACATTACTGGAGTGCGGAGAAAATTAGTACGAAGTGTCTTATGTAGGCATAGTCTAAAACAAAGACGACGTTATATATCAACAATTTTACTTTCTCTTTTTAAACAGCCTAAACAGGATTTGTTGTACTTATTTTAAAATGCCGTGTATATTTATACATTTCCTATGGAAATTTTTCAAAAATTTGACGAAATATTGATTCTTAAAAGCACAGAATCGTACAACAATTTGTCCAGGAGACTAGGATAAAGCGCGTTTTTACAATGTGCCAAGCGTTTTCCCGCCACATAGAACACCAAAACAAAGAGACTGAAGAGAAATGTAGTGGTGGATCTAGAGAGAGTTGGGGGGTGTTAACATCCTCTAAGAGAGAGCAAGGAGCCCCACATATTTCATATTTGTTCCGTTTAAATTAAAGTAAAACTATAGCTAAGTTTAAAGTTTAGTTTTGTACTTTTATGTAATAATTACTTTAACATCGAACTTCCATCAGTACGTTAGTACGAAACTGCGTGCAGAGACGCAGAGGTCTATATGGACAGTTTGCTTATACATATAATATTGTACATGCATTATGCATGAAGAAAATCGGCAATGTCGCATGCAAGTATTTCATGTCACGAGGATATTTTAACAGATAAATATAAGAAATTTTAAAAACAGATCACGCAAATTTCAGTTTCTATAATTACCTTATCAAAGGAAGAAATTAATTTGTTTGCCGCCGATTTTTGACGCTTGTGTCAATATGTTTCTTGTTGTTTATCTAATCCAGAATATGTTGTTTATTTTCCTAACTTCTCAATCATATTTTTAAGTTAACTTCTCAATAACTTAACTTAAAAATATGCATGATTAACATGATAAATTAATGATGGTATATTTCACTAAATTCTATTTTCAATTGTTGAAGATATAACTAATAATGGATTTTACTCATTAAGTGTATTAAGGTAGACAGTGAATATCTATCACCTGAATAGGGTGTGTGTGCATGTGTGTGGGGGGGGGATGGGGATGTTAGACTAAAATCAATTTATAGATGTTTATTTAATGAAAAACACGTATTAAAAAATGTCACCCTCTTTATCTAACCAGTTGAACTAAAATGAATAAAAAGAAGCATTTTAGAAAACAATCATATAATCCAAATCTAACCAGGGGATTTTATTATTATAAAAACGTTCTATTTCTGTGCGTGTGTTAGAGTTTTATAAATATCTCCAGTTTATTTTCATTCAATTTGATGCTTTAAATTTTAACAAAATTTTTAAAATTTTGCGTACAGAAGTTGATTTAAAGTGATTTTAGCCCCCCCTTAATGTTTAATGCTTGAACCTAAGAAAAGGGCCTTTTTATTCACGAAATCAGTAACTGAATTCGGCATCATTTTGGAAAATACTAAAATTATTCACTAGTTTACAGGGTTTGTGAAATATTTGACGGCGATGCTCTTTCATGTTTCCTTTTTCCATAGAAAGGTTTTCAACTTTGTCTGTCCCTTGTTCTTGTGTTCCATATATATATATTTCCAAAAATATATATTGCAGATACTTGTAAAATACCTACACGTTTGTGCATATTATCAAAATGCATATAGATGCACTTTAATTACTCAATAAACACAAATTACCCTTGTAATTATGTTGATTCTTTTATCTGTTTCCATGTTCAAATTGTGTCACATGCATGGAAAAAATTCCAGATATTGAAAAAAGGTACACTAAAGTTAAAGCCGCTTAGTCCGATTCTAATCGCGAAAAAATATATTCGGTTTTCTTCTTTGAAAAATAATTGTCTATAAATTGTTTCAACTTTTGTCAAATTATATACCCAAGGTCTTTTTCTTTTAAAGATATCAAAATTCAAAAGTTAAAAAATTTTTTTTTGTTAGGCCACACAAAAAATAATCCTATATTGATATCGCGTGAAACCACCTTCGAAAAATTAAATTTATCGCTTATATATCATGAAAAACAAATCCGAGACATTTTTTTCATCAAAGTACTTATACCTGTACACGGACAACATTTTACCCTTCGTTACTAAACTTCCTTAAACAAATATTTGATTTTCCTTAAATTGGGCTTCATTCTTTAAATATTAATATAAAAATTACTATGGATTATATTCAATTAATTCCTTAATTTTTAAAATATATATTATGACTTCTACTAATGGAAAAAAATACTCGGGTTTGAATTATCTTCATATTTAGATAAAACCCCTTTTTTTCAAAGGTGACTTCACAACAGATCTTAACTTCCCGTCAGGAAGTTCTGTTTGTCAGTAAGGTTTTTGATCTATGTTTTCTTTGTAAGGATTGTTGTAAAAAACTACTAAATAAATATTATAATTTATTTTTATATATTTTTGTATGTAATGATGTACTTTTATTGTGTAAGATAATATGTGCCTGTTTCGGATTAAGCGGCTTTCAGAAGACCGAAAACGTGTTTCTATACATTCCCTGAAAGCGGTCTTTTGTTGGAAAGTCCGCAGTCGATGTACTTTTATTGTGTAAGATAATATGTGCCCGTTTCGGATTAAGCGGCTTTAAGAAAGACCGAAACGTATTTCTTCTTTTTCACTTTTTTTCTTACCTATTATTATTCTTTTTTCCTTACCGATTTTGTGCACGCGATTTTTAGAAAACGGCTCGATGGATTTTAATGAAAGTTTCAGGACTTATGTAATATTATTTGATCTTGATTCATTTTTTTCCGTTTTGATGACGTCATTTCGGGTCCGGAAATATTGTCGATTTTATGATTTTTGAAGGGTCAGGTCGTCCGCGAACGTTCTAAAAAAATGGCTATAGATAGAAACAAGAAAATTTCAGGTATGATAGTCCTAAGTCTATAGATGTGCAAAATGTATCTCATTTTTATCGGAAGTTCCACACGTCGGCGCTCGCCCGAAAATTGTCCTATCGCGAATTTCAAAATTTTTAACACCTTTTCTAAAATATCTTTTTACCTGGAAATATTTTGATAAAACATATAGAACAAAAGAAGTGTAGAATTCCAAGATCTTTCAAATGATATCTGGAAAAAGGGCTGACCCTTAAAATAAGGGATCTAGAGGGGCCAGAAGGTTTTTCCAGATTTTTTGAAAAGTAATGAAAATTTGTAATACATCAAAGAAGCAAAATTGTTCAAAATTTCAAGCTTAATCTATTAGGGTCGTCAAAAAGCGTCCGATGACGGCACTTTCGGCCAAACCGGAAGTAGTCGGAAAATACGTATTTTGCCGTTCTTGACAAGTTTTTGGTTAACATCGATCACAGGGAGCATAAAAATTAATTTTCCGTCCGTCGTCGTCACTTCCGGTCAAACCGAAAGTAGAAAAAATGGCTTATTTTCGCATTAATTAACATTGATTATGGGGATTTAAATCATTTTGGACGTCATTACTCATTTCTTTTTTAAATGAAAGTTACTTCCGGTCAAACAGGACGGAAGACCTACTCTTTGATTTGCAACAAGCTTTCCTCTAGTTATTATTATTAAGGTCTTCCGTCTTCAGCGGAAGACCTTCTTGTTATTCTTCGGTTTCTTTTTCACTTTTTTTCTTACCGATTTTGTGCACGCGATTTCTCGAAAACGGCTTGATGGATTTTAATGAAACTTTCAGGACTTATGTAACATTACTTGAACTTGATTCATTTTTTTCGTTTTGATGACGTCACTTCCGGTCCGGAAATATTGTCGATTTTATGATTTTTGAGGGATCAGGTTGTCCGCGAATGTTCTAAAAAGGCTATAGATAGAAACGTGAAAATGTCAGGTACAGGGTGTCCCATAATATATGATACCATTTCATGATTACATAAAATATAATGTAATGAAAAATTTTCGCGAATTTCAAAAATTTTACCACCTTTTCTACATTCTTTTACTGGCCAATTTTATTAACAATTTGATGGACATTAGAAGGAACACAACAAAAAAGAGTTGGCACTTTAAAAATCCTATCATTTTTCTTTTATGTCGCCTAAATTTGTAATACGTCAAATAAGGTTGTAAAATGTCATCAATCAACGACACTGCAAAAATTCCATAACTTCCGAAAACAACAGTGCGGTTTTTTTTGCCGTTCTTATTTTTGGATTTCCATTGGAAATATATACCTTTTTATAAATAAAAATTTAGATTTCGGTTTAGTAACAATATCTTAAGACTGGGTTTGATAATTAGTTTTAAAATTCCGGTCAAATAGGGTATACCCAGCTTGTTTGTCAATCATTACCTGTAATTATTTTGCTTCTTTTTTTTAGCGATTTTTTGACGTAATTATATGGATACATTATTTCCAAAACTTTGTGACAATTTTTAACTGATTATTTTTGCTAAAATTGTGCATTTTTTTTCGATTTGATGACGTCAAAATTCAAAGAAATTGGTCATTTTGACATTTTTAAAGGGTCAGGTTATGACAATAATTTTAAATGGTATCATATATTATGGGACACCCTGTATGATAGTCCTAAGTCTACAGATGTGCAAAATGTATTTCATTTTTATCGGAAAAGCCGCACGTCGGCGCTCGCTATGGCCCAAAAAATTGTCCTATCGCAAATTTCTAAATTTTTAACACTTTTTTTACGATATCTTTTTACCTGGAATTATTTTATTAAAACATATAGAACAAAAGAAGTGTACAATTCCAAGAACTTTCAGATGATATCTGGTGAAAAGGGCTGGCCCTTAAAATTAAGGGCCTAGTGGGGCCGAAAGTTTTTTTTCTGTATATCTCAAAACGTATTGAGAATTTGTAATACGTCAAAGAAGCTAAGTTGTTCAAAATTTCAAGCTTAATCTACTGCAGTCGTCAAAATATGTCCAGCGTCGTCACTTCCGGGGAAGTAGTCGGACAAAGCGTATTTTACCGTTTTTAACAAATTTTAGGGTAACATATGTCTCTGGGGGCAAAAAAATTAATTTTCCGTCCGTCGTTGTCATTTCCGGTCAAGCCGGAAGTAGCAAAAATGGCTTATTTTTAAGGTTTTGATGCAAAATTGAAATTATATAGTCACTGGAGACTTCTTATCTCATTGCTTTCTTATCTGAAGTGCCGCACGTCGGCGCTCGCTATGGCCCAAAAATAGACCTATCGCGAATTTCAAAAATTTAAACACCTTTTCTATGATATCTCTTTACCTGGAAACATTTTGTTAAAACATATAGAACAAAAGAAGTATAGAATTTGAAGATCTTTCATATGATATCTCGAAAAAAGGGCTGGCCCCTAAGATTAAGGGATTGGAGGGGACGAAAGTTTTTACTTCATATCTCAATAAGTATTGAGAATCTGTAATACGTCAAAGAAGGAAATATATTCAAAATGTCAAGCTTTATCTAATAATGTAATGTAAAATACGTCCGGTGACGCCACTTCCGGTCAAACCGGAAGTAGTCAAAAATTGCATATTTTTGCCGTTCTTGACAGGTTTTTGGGTAACATATGTCACTGGAAGCCTAAATCTTAATTTTCCGTCCGTCGACGTCACTTCCGTTCAAACCGGGAGTAGCCAGAAATGACTTAAAATTGCAATAATTAATATACATTTGGAGAATTAAACCATTCTTAGACTTCATTACTCATTTTTTTTAAATGAAAGTTACACATGCACTTCCGGTCAAACAGGACGGAAGACCTACTCGTTGCTTTGCAACGAGCTCGGCTCTAGTTATTATTATTATTCTTTTTTTTCCTTACCGATTTTGTGCACGCGATTTCTCGAAAACGGCTCGATGGATTTCCATGAAGCTTTCAGGACTTATAAAACATAACTTGAACCTCATGCATTTTTTTCCGATTTGATGACGTCACTTCCGGTTTGGAGATATTGTCGATTTTATGATTTTTGAAGGGTCATGTTGTCTCCAGACTTTCTCAATAATGGCTTAAGATAGAAACATGAAACTTTCAGGTATGATAGACCAAAGTCTCTAGATATGTATAACGTATTTCATTTTTATCGAAAGTGACGTACGTCGGCGCTCGCTATGGCCCGAAAATAGTCGTATCGCGAATTTCAAATATTTTAACACCTTTCCAACGATATCTTTTTACCTGGAAACATTTTGTTAAAACATATAGAACAAAAGAAGTGTAGAATTCCAAGATCTTTCAAATGATATATTGCAAAAGGGGCTGGCCCCTAAAATAAGGGGCCTTGAGGGGCCGAAAGTTTTTTCCTTATATCTCAAAAAGTCTTGAGAATTTGTAATACGTCAAAGAAGCAAAGTTGTTCAAAATGTCAAGCTTTATCTACTGCAGTCGTCAAAATACGTCCGGCGTCGTCACTTCCGGCGAAACCGGAAGTAGTTGGAAAACGCGTATTTTTGCCGTTCTTGACAAGTTTTTGGATAACATATGTCTCTGGAGCATAAAAATTAATTTTTGTCCGTCAGCGTCATTTCCGGTCAAACCGGAAGTAGCCAAAAATAGCTAATTTTGAAGGTTTTTGATGCAAAATTGAAATTATATAGTCACTGGACACGACATTGCTCATTGCTTTCTTTTTTGATGTCACTTCCGGCACTTCCGGTCAAAACCGAACGCAAGACCTACTCGTTGCTTTGCAACGAGCTTTGCTCTAGTTATTATTCTTTTTTCTTCTTATTTCTTCTCCGGTACTTTTTTCTCCACGAGTGATCTTGTAAACTGTTCACCAACTAAGTTAAAACCTTTTTAGGGTTAGTAGGCATGTTGTGTAGATGTGCCGAACAAAGGTCATTTTGCGCGCATTCGCATGCACGTGCGGGCGCATGCAATGAGTAAACTGACTGATATATTTAATATGGTTGTAACTTTTATATTTTTTGATAAAATGTTTTGAAACTCATTATATAAAGATATATAAGTTGTGTACACAAGATGACATGGTCAAATTTGAATGAACTCACGCGCATGCACGTGCGCTTTGCTCTGATTGGCTGAAACAGAAATCTTAATATCTTTTTTGTTTTATGATGAAATGCTTTGAAACTTATATCATAGACATGTATAAGGATGTACTACAATATGATGTATCAAATTTTTCATGAAATCACGCGCATGCACGTGCGCTGCAATCTGATTGGTTGAAACTTTAAATGACTATAACTCCCTTGGTTTTCAACCACACAGCATGGGATTTAGAACATAGATAGACATATAGGACTCCTACAAGATGGTATGGTCACCATTCACATGCATGCACGTGCGTGCACGTGCGCTTTGCTCTGATTGGCTGAAACAAAACTCTCAATATCTTTTCTGTTTTTTTACAAAATGCTTTGAAATTTAAAACATAGGCATACTTTAAGATGTCCTACAATATGATATATAATAATTGTCATGAAAACATGCGCATGCACGTGCGCTGCAATCTGATTGGCTGAAACTTTAAATGGCTATATCTCCTTTGTTTTTTGAAGAAATGGTTTGAAATTTAAAGCATAGTCATGCATTAGGATATCCTACAATATGACTGAAAAAAAAATTAATGAAATCACGCGATTGAACGTGTGCTGCAATCTGATTGGCTGAAACTTTAAATGGCTATATCTATTTTGTTTTTTTACTGGTTTGAAATTTAAAACATAGTCATATTAGGATATCCTACAATATGGCATTGAAAAATTTTCATGAAATCACGCGATTGCATGTGTGCTGCAATCTGATTGGCTGAAACTTTAAATGGCTATAACTCCCTTGGTTTTCATCCAAACAGGATGGGATTTAGAACATAGACAGATATAAGGGACTCCTACAAGAAGGTATGATCATCTTGCACATGCACACAGTTTGTCTTTTTTAATGAAGCTTACAGGGAATATGGCACCAAAAGGGAGTTGGGGAGCGTTTGGGTACATCTGTAACGGTTCCCGTTACAATTAGCACTAGTTATGTTTATAATTTAAGTTAAATTTAAATTTCAAACAGATATCATACCCACGACAGTCAAAAATGGTGTAGAAGAAATAAAGGTATTCGTCCACATATCTGGAAAATCATCATTTAAACAGGATTGCTGAAAGACTCCAACATTTGTTTGATCTAATGTCGACAGACGTGCTCCAAATTCTTCTTTGCAGAAGTTTGCTCATCCAACTCATATTCTTATCC
>NW_026924679.1:0-24580 GCF_032062105.1 Saccostrea cuccullata | reverse complement strand
AGTCACAGAGCAGCAAAATCTTCGACGTCACAGGCATTATAAAAAATGTGTGATTGAGTTTACGTTTTCTCAAAATTGTCCCAAGAGTACCTGTACAGTTTTAGTTACCTTATATACTCAACATCCAAACACCATGTCTTGTCAAGCTTGAAATATATCAAACAAGTAAAGAATGTTATTTTTTTGTTTTAAAACCAAAATATGCAGGTATTTATGAGATATAGTATAATATCGGTGACTCTCAATCACTATCTTTACAGTTCGGATAAAGTTTTCGTCGACAATCATCTTCCGGTCCTCCCGTATAGCCTCTATACAGAGGTCTAACGGTCTAAAATTTAAAATTGCTATTTGTGGACGAATGTCACGAATACCCTAGTTTACTACATGTTTAGTTATGCATATTTTGGATCTATGTTGGCAATATCTCGAACATCAAACGCAATTTAACAAAAGTGTGGTGCGCCGTCAATTCAGGAGACGTCATTTTCACAGTCGTTTTCACGGGAATCGCATCGGAGAAAAATCACTATATATCTGTTAGTACTTCAAATATCATGTCAGAAATCTAAATTCATAATAATAGAACAATTTAAAGAAACATTTGAAAAAATTGTCGAAAAATATCGCGAATTATCGAAAAATAATGAGTCAAATTTTGAATTCCGTATGCTATTGCTTCAAATTTTTTGTCGTGCTCCATACCTCTTCATCAGCGATATCAACATAGCGATAATTTTCGTAGAATTTAAAAAAAAAATAAATATATTTTGCCCAAAATTTATTGGAATCTTTAAGATACATATTTCTGTGAAATTTCATAACTATATGACGTCTGTAAGAGTAAATAATAACACAGTCCGCTTAATTTTTGAACTGCCCTTGTAACAAATTAAAAATTATGATTCATTGTAAAATGACAATTATTTTGATACCCATTATGATACAAAAAGAATCTTAGTTGAATATGATATTCGAAAAAAGTTTTTGTAAACATAACCAGGTAACTCGTAAACGAGGACGAGGCATAAATCTGATGACACGTAAACCGTTAATATCCGCAGAATATTTTATTATTAAAGAAATTCATCTGTCTTTCCCGATGATAGATTTTTTTGTGTTTTATCTAAAATTAATTTAATTTCAATCATGATTTTATGCTTACACGTATAAATCTTCGAATAACGAGCGAAGAATTCATTAAAATTTAAAAGCCGAACTCAACGGTTTAGAAATATTAAAGGGATATAAGCCTTTTAAAGGTGACTGCCATCTACTCGAAAGGTCATGAGTTCGCGCCCCGTGTGTGGTGTTTTTTTTTTATTTTGAATTTCGTTTTTTCCCTATTGTTAACAAATCAAGATATGTGTGAACTCGACATTTATAATTTGTGATGACAAATCATTATAATAATAATTTTTCACCTATAAAAACAGTAATATCGTCTGCGTAATGGTGGCTTAATGGTAGCTTAATGGAGTTTGGACATTAAGCACCTGTAAGTCTACCTTAATGGTAGCTTAATGGTGACTTAATGGTGGTCTATAAGTTACCATTAAGCTACCATTAAGCTACATTTAAGCACCCATTAAGGACTTTGAGATGGCTTAATGGTAACTTAACGGTGGTGTGAATGTTACTTAAAGATGCTAAATGGTGACTTAATGGTGACTTAAAGACAACCATTAAACCACCATTAATGACCTATAAGCCACCATTAAACCAAGCTTAAAGGGTGTGTTTCATCTTGTGGCGACATCTCGTGTGAGTAACTGGCGTAAGCATCCCTATAGTCGTTCGGCGTTCATTTTTTAAAAGTCCTGGACGTTTCCCATTATGATGTATTTTACAATTTTTCACCGGTTCTCTTTTACGTGCGTGCTTGAAGGGTTTTTTTTCAAGTAAAAAGTCTTCGAAGATCATGTGCATTCGAGCAAAACCTACTGTATTGTTGAATTGTCACAACGATGATGAACAACGCAGTTTCCATGCTTTAAGTTAAAAAAGAAACGTGTCCTTTTGTTACCTTTTCTATATTGATTTTAAGAAGAAACAAAAAAAAAACAATGTCGGACAATATCCCTAAAATTATACCTATGGAAAAATAATTGCCAAACTTATTTTGCTCAGTATATAAACGATGATCAGCGCACACATGTGTATCTTACGTAGCTTCTACACTAAACATGACAGCGATTAGATAAGCAATGGTGTGGATCCAAGATTTCATAAATTGAAAACATTAATAAAATAACTTGCTTTTTTTTTCTTTAAAAAATAAATGTTACAAGTACAATATTGTTACCTTTGCATAAAAGATTTTTTAACCAAATCACACTAACTTTAAGATTGATATTTGAACCAAATGCAATCGTTTTCTTTGAGTCATTGAAAAATACATATTTGGTTAAAGGCAAAAACTAATCTTTTTAGCTGTTGACGGAGGAGGGAAATGTGAAATAAATTTTAATTGGTTTTACTCTTCTTCTTGAATTACTATTCAAAGTACGCATTTTACGAATACTACTTTCTGTTACATTTTTGAAATGCATTGTGCAAAACTATTTGAAATTAAGTAAAATACATTTCAATATACATTAGATATAACAGACAAGTTCAATCAGGAGGGTTACTCCACTTCAGTGATTTGTTTTTAAATATCATAATAACGTTTCACTGTTAGACAAAAAAAAAAAAACAAGTATAAATATAGTTACATTCCACTGTTTATTCTTTGACATTACTGAAACCAAAGAGATGATCAGGCTTTCTGGAAAGTCAGGCTTGTTTTTCATCTTTTCATAATGTAGATTCATTTCTTGATTGCCTTTGCGGAGCATGTGTTTGATATCGATGTCGTTTTTCGGAGTGTTTAAAGAAAGAAATACATGATGAAAGAATACATTATATAAGATTTTTATTTTAGTTATTCAATTTTTGCACATGAAGTTATAAAAAATTACTTGACCTTTATTTTTTTATTTATTCAATATCAAAGTCCATAAAACAATACAAAAAGAAGCAGTGCAAAAACGGACCTCCGAAACATCAGAGGTAGGACCAGGTGCCATGGAGAAGAGAGCATCCCCTGCTTACAAGTCTACCCCGCCGTTTGCTCCTTGTCATGATAGGGAAATAACAGAAACATCCGTCGTCAGTTCAGTGTGTAAATAATGGACTCACAATTAGTAATGAAAACGAAATATGTTATATTAATAATATTGATATAACTGTAAAACATAAATGTGCTAGATTATTACATGTAAATAGGGTAAATTAAGTTTTTCCTGGATTCAAATTTTCACTAAGTATATGACATTCAAAAAATCAAAATTTTAGAAGAGCTATTTTATTAGATTTTAACAGCATACTATGCTTTTATACCAAACAAATTTCAATGTATTTTTCACAATCAAAATCTGAATTATCTGAATGCCTTCGGGCTAACTAATAGCACCGATATGAATATCTAGTACTTTCTAGTACTAATCAAAATTAGTAAATTTCTCAGTAAAATGTTTCTCGACAAAATTAAGATATGTAATTTTTTTTATAATGACAACGGCATTTAAAAGGTTTATTAAAAAAAACAAATTCTACATTAACATAATCAATAAATTTCTTGTACACATAAATAAAGTTAACGTTTTTTTTTTTATGTTAACGCATTTCAATGAGATATATATTGCTTGAAAATGACAAATTTTAGATTGTATAAAAATGGCCAAAGTTCTTGTTTTACGTACAAACAACTTTAACAAGTCAGTTATTGAAAAGTAAGATACACCCTTGAGGTCAAGAAGGAAATATCCTGTATCATATTGATATTTCCCTATCATGATGAAGTTTGGTGCCAGATAAGTTATATAAACCCTTGAGCCAAAAGAAGGTGAATTGACAATATCCTGTATGATGGTGATATTTCCCTATTGTCATTAAGTTTGATGCCTGATAAGTTATATACACGATTGAACAAAAGAAGGGGAATGGACAATATCCTGAAATATAGTGGTGTTTTCCTGAATAGATACAAGTTACTAAGCATTTTTTTTGGATGAGCAAGATAATTATGGGTTTTTTTTTTTGTATAAACGGAAAATGTAATTGAATTAAAATAAAGTTTCTTAAAGTTGAACATCCTGTGCCTATCCTCGTGCTTCAAAGTCTGCAGAAATAAACCAACGTGTAGATTTGTCAGTCATCAGCATACATATATTGTATTTATATAATAGTGCCCTGTTTTGCCTGCACTTATGCCTAAATAGTAGTCAGGGTTTTACATATAGCCAGAGGTGTAGTGCACACAAAAAACAACACCATTGTTATTATTATGATGACTGTTGTATAAAAATTACAATATTTTCTCTATTTGGAATGTTTCATAACCTCTTACATTCATGTAACTACAGCCTCATTATGATGTCATGTTGTGCTATATATACGTCATAAACTTTTCTCTTTTATTTTGAATATTCCAAAAATAACTCTTTATAGGTATAATGAACATATAGTTTCAGAGTCAAGTCTTTTGTGTTATTTAAATTTTTAATGGATCAAACTTTCGAGGCTTGAGGAAAAAACATATTTGTTTTGGGCAGGGATGGGCAAAAATGTCCATATTACGGTATATTGCAATGCAAGAACAAAAAAAAATTGTATCGCAATACCTTTTTGAAATACTGATATACCGGCAAAATACCTGGACTAAGGAATTATTAAAAAAAAAAACTTATTAAATTTATAAAAGCTGTAAGAAAAGTTTATGATTTATTCATATAGTAAGACAGAAACTGTTGTATGGGTGTATTTCAGTGTATAACAAATTCATTTAGGTCAAAATCGTCCAAAATCACTTCTGTTCGTCACAGAAAGTGATAAAACAAATTTTAAAAAATCAACTTTTCTTTTTGGAATCCTTGTTGACATCCTATTATTGCTTCTAATTTGCTTTTTCGAAATATTGAAAAAAGGCAACTTCCGGTTATGAGAAAAAAACTGCATATATTGAGTATCATACTATCCAATAAATATCTTTTATAGAAAGAGAATTTGAAATGATTTTAAGAAAATTATTCAGGCTTAATATTTCTAGTGTAACGTCAAATATCTTTGTGAAATTCACTTCCGTTTATGTGATATGAGAAATAAACTTGTTTTGAACGGTAAGGGTATTAAAACCATTATTTCCGAATATTTACAATCAACATATCCGACTTTAATAGCACATGTCTAGTTGCTACGTGTGTATGTCATTGTCCAAAGAGCTATTTATGTGTAAAAAAGGATGAAACTTCCTGAATAGACAAATTGTATATCTCTCTTTATAAGGTAATTTGTGCAAATATCTAATTTGTCCTAACAAATATCTAATCCGTCCGAACAAATTTCTAATTTGTCCGAACGAATTTCTAATTTGTCCGAACAAATATCTAATTCGTCCAAACAAATAACTAATTCGTCCGAACGAATTTCTAATTTGACCGAACGTATATCTAATTTGTCTGAACGTATATCTAATTTGTTCGAACAGATAACTTATTTGTTCGAACAAATATCTAATCCGTTCGAACAAATAAATTATTTGTCCGAACAAATTTCTAATTCGTCCGAACGAATATCTTATTTGTCCGAACAAATAACTAATTCGTCCGAACGAATTTCTAATTTGTCCGAACAAATATCTAATTCGTCCGAAAGAATTTCTAATTTGTCCGAACAAATATCTAATTCGTCCGAACGAATTTCTAATTTGTCCAAACGAATATCTAATTCGTCCAAACAAATATCTAATTCGTCCGAACAAATAACTAATTTGTCCAAACGAATATCTTATTCGTCCAAACAAATAATTAATTCGTCCAAACAAATAAAAATATTTTTTTTAACTGGCCCTCCAGCGGCGCCGTAGGGCTGGGGCCACAGGTATAAAAAAAGTTTTTTTTTAGGTTTGACTTTTACAGAATGAATAATTTGAATTAATTCGTTATTTCTTCTTATATAATGCAGCGGTAAGTATCTGTCGAAATCTAGTTGGTCTTCAATCATTGTTATTTCAAAATCGATTTTCAGAAGAACAGCCGATCAGATTAAACATGACATCCGACCAGATTTATATACATTGGGAAACGGGGTAAGATAAACAGTGTACAGTACAGACTGGTTAAACAATAGACCTTAATTTGGTGTCCACCGTCCCCAGTCATCTAACATGAAACTATACATACACAACGTACACTAACATATTTTGAGGATCAATTATTTTTACAAAATTTAAATTTAACGCAAGCATATACGAGGGCCGTTAAAAAATTACGCACAGAAAAAATATTTGACGACATAATCGGGCAAAATGTCACACATAATATAAAAGAATCTTTACCAATATAGTCTTAAAAATTTCATATCAAAATGTTCTAAATTGGTATCGATTTTGAGTGATTTTTCAGGACATATCATTAAGTCACAGAGCAGCAAAATCTTCGACGTCACAGGCATTATAAAAAATGTGTGATTGAGTTTACGTTTTCTCAAAATTGTCCCAAGAGTACCTGTACAGTTTTAGTTACCTTATATACTCAACATCCAAACACCATGTCTTGTCAAGCTTGAAATATATCAAACAAGTAAAGAATGTTATTTTTTTGTTTTAAAACCAAAATATGCAGGTATTTATGAGATATAGTATAATATCGGTGACTCTCAATCACTATCTTTACAGTTCGGATAAAGTTTTCGTCGATAATCATCTTCCGGTCCTCCCGTATAGCCTCTATACAGAGGTCTAACGGTCTAAAATTTAAAATTGCTATTTGTGGACGAATGTCACGAATACCCTAGTTTACTACATGTTTAGTTATGCATATTTTGGATCTATGTTGGCAATATCTCGAACATCAAACGCAATTTAACAAAAGTGTGGTGCGCCGTCAATTCAGGAGACGTCATTTTCACAGTCGTTTTCACGGGAATCGCATCGGAGAAAAATCACTATATATCTGTTAGTACTTCAAATATCATGTCAGAAATCTAAATTCATAATAATAGAACAATTTAAAGAAACATTTGAAAAAATTGTCGAAAAATATCGCGAATTATCGAAAAATAATGAGTCAAATTTTGAATTCCGTATGCTATTGCTTCAAATTTTTTGTCGTGCTCCATACCTCTTCATCAGCGATATCAACATAGCGATAATTTTCGTAGAATTTAAAAAAAAAAAATAAATATATTTTGCCCAAAATTTATTGGAATCTTTAAGATACATATTTCTGTGAAATTTCATAACTATATGACGTCTGTAAGAGTAAATAATAACACAGTCCGCTTAATTTTTGAACTGCCCTTGTAACAAATTAAAAATTATGATTCATTGTAAAATGACAATTATTTTGATACCCATTATGATACAAAAAGAATCTTAGTTGAATATGATATTCGAAAAAAGTTTTTGTAAACATAACCAGGTAACTCGTAAACGAGGACGAGGCATAAATCTGATGACACGTAAACCGTTAATATCCGCAGAATATTTTATTATTAAAGAAATTCATCTGTCTTTCCCGATGATAGATTTTTTTGTGTTTTATCTAAAATTAATTTAATTTCAATCATGATTTTATGCTTACACGTATAAATCTTCGAATAACGAGCGAAGAATTCATTAAAATTTAAAAGCCGAACTCAACGGTTTAGAAATATTAAAGGGATATAAGCCTTTTAAAGGTGACTGCCATCTACTCGAAAGGTCATGAGTTCGCGCCCCGTGTGTGGTGTTTTTTTTTTATTTTGAATTTCGTTTTTTCCCTATTGTTAACAAATCAAGATATGTGTGAACTCGACATTTATAATTTGTGATGACAAATCATTATAATAATAATTTTTCACCTATAAAAACAGTAATATCGTCTGCGTAATGGTGGCTTAATGGTAGCTTAATGGAGTTTGGACATTAAGCACCTGTAAGTCTACCTTAATGGTAGCTTAATGGTGACTTAATGGTGGTCTATAAGTTACCATTAAGCTACCATTAAGCTACATTTAAGCACCCATTAAGGACTTTGAGATGGCTTAATGGTAACTTAACGGTGGTGTGAATGTTACTTAAAGATGCTAAATGGTGACTTAATGGTGACTTAAAGACAACCATTAAACCACCATTAATGACCTATAAGCCACCATTAAACCAAGCTTAAAGGGTGTGTTTCATCTTGTGGCGACATCTCGTGTGAGTAACTGGCGTAAGCATCCCTATAGTCGTTCGGCGTTCATTTTTTAAAAGTCCTGGACGTTTCCCATTATGATGTATTTTACAATTTTTCACCGGTTCTCTTTTACGTGCGTGCTTGAAGGGTTTTTTTTCAAGTAAAAAGTCTTCGAAGATCATGTGCATTCGAGCAAAACCTACTGTATTGTTGAATTGTCACAACGATGATGAACAACGCAGTTTCCATGCTTTAAGTTAAAAAAGAAACGTGTCCTTTTGTTACCTTTTCTATATTGATTTTAAGAAGAAACAAAAAAAAAACAATGTCGGACAATATCCCTAAAATTATACCTATGGAAAAATAATTGCCAAACTTATTTTGCTCAGTATATAAACGATGATCAGCGCACACATGTGTATCTTACGTAGCTTCTACACTAAACATGACAGCGATTAGATAAGCAATGGTGTGGATCCAAGATTTCATAAATTGAAAACATTAATAAAATAACTTGCTTTTTTTTTCTTTAAAAAATAAATGTTACAAGTACAATATTGTTACCTTTGCATAAAAGATTTTTTAACCAAATCACACTAACTTTAAGATTGATATTTGAACCAAATGCAATCGTTTTCTTTGAGTCATTGAAAAATACATATTTGGTTAAAGGCAAAAACTAATCTTTTTAGCTGTTGACGGAGGAGGGAAATGTGAAATAAATTTTAATTGGTTTTACTCTTCTTCTTGAATTACTATTCAAAGTACGCATTTTACGAATACTACTTTCTGTTACATTTTTGAAATGCATTGTGCAAAACTATTTGAAATTAAGTAAAATACATTTCAATATACATTAGATATAACAGACAAGTTCAATCAGGAGGGTTACTCCACTTCAGTGATTTGTTTTTAAATATCATAATAACGTTTCACTGTTAGACAAAAAAAAAAAACAAGTATAAATATAGTTACATTCCACTGTTTATTCTTTGACATTACTGAAACCAAAGAGATGATCAGGCTTTCTGGAAAGTCAGGCTTGTTTTTCATCTTTTCATAATGTAGATTCATTTCTTGATTGCCTTTGCGGAGCATGTGTTTGATATCGATGTCGTTTTTCGGAGTGTTTAAAGAAAGAAATACATGATGAAAGAATACATTATATAAGATTTTTATTTTAGTTATTCAATTTTTGCACATGAAGTTATAAAAAATTACTTGACCTTTATTTTTTTATTTATTCAATATCAAAGTCCATAAAACAATACAAAAAGAAGCAGTGCAAAAACGGACCTCCGAAACATCAGAGGTAGGACCAGGTGCCATGGAGAAGAGAGCATCCCCTGCTTACAAGTCTACCCCGCCGTTTGCTCCGTGTCATGATAGGGAAATAACAGAAACATCCGTCGTCAGTTCAGTGTGTAAATAATGGACTCACAATTAGTAATGAAAACGAAATATGTTATATTAATAATATTGATATAACTGTAAAACATAAATGTGCTAGATTATTACATGTAAATAGGGTAAATTAAGTTTTTCCTGGATTCAAATTTTCACTAAGTATATGACATTCAAAAAATCAAAATTTTAGAAGAGCTATTTTATTAGATTTTAACAGCATACTATGCTTTTATACCAAACAAATTTCAATGTATTTTTCACAATCAAAATCTGAATTATCTGAATGCCTTCGGGCTAACTAATAGCACCGATATGAATATCTAGTACTTTCTAGTACTAATCAAAATTAGTAAATTTCTCAGTAAAATGTTTCTCGACAAAATTAAGATATGTAATTTTTTTTATAATGACAACGGCATTTAAAAGGTTTATTAAAAAAAACAAATTCTACATTAACATAATCAATAAATTTCTTGTACACATAAATAAAGTTAACGTTTTTTTTTTTATGTTAACGCATTTCAATGAGATATATATTGCTTGAAAATGACAAATTTTAGATTGTATAAAAATGGCCAAAGTTCTTGTTTTACGTACAAACAACTTTAACAAGTCAGTTATTGAAAAGTAAGATACACCCTTGAGGTCAAGAAGGAAATATCCTGTATCATATTGATATTTCCCTATCATGATGAAGTTTGGTGCCAGATAAGTTATATAAACCCTTGAGCCAAAAGAAGGTGAATTGACAATATCCTGTATGATGGTGATATTTCCCTATTGTCATTAAGTTTGATGCCTGATAAGTTATATACACGATTGAACAAAAGAAGGGGAATGGACAATATCCTGAAATATAGTGGTGTTTTCCTGAATAGATACAAGTTACTAAGCATTTTTTTTGGATGAGCAAGATAATTATGGGTTTTTTTTTTTGTATAAACGGAAAATGTAATTGAATTAAAATAAAGTTTCTTAAAGTTGAACATCCTGTGCCTATCCTCGTGCTTCAAAGTCTGCAGAAATAAACCAACGTGTAGATTTGTCAGTCATCAGCATACATATATTGTATTTATATAATAGTGCCCTGTTTTGCCTGCACTTATGCCTAAATAGTAGTCAGGGTTTTACATATAGCCAGAGGTGTAGTGCACACAAAAAACAACACCATTGTTATTATTATGATGACTGTTGTATAAAAATTACAATATTTTCTCTATTTGGAATGTTTCATAACCTCTTACATTCATGTAACTACAGCCTCATTATGATGTCATGTTGTGCTATATATACGTCATAAACTTTTCTCTTTTATTTTGAATATTCCAAAAATAACTCTTTATAGGTATAATGAACATATAGTTTCAGAGTCAAGTCTTTTGTGTTATTTAAATTTTTAATGGATCAAACTTTCGAGGCTTGAGGAAAAAACATATTTGTTTTGGGCAGGGATGGGCAAAAATGTCCATATTACGGTATATTGCAATGCAAGAACAAAAAAAAATTGTATCGCAATACCTTTTTGAAATACTGATATACCGGCAAAATACCTGGACTAAGGAATTATTAAAAAAAAAAACTTATTAAATTTATAAAAGCTGTAAGAAAAGTTTATGATTTATTCATATAGTAAGACAGAAACTGTTGTATGGGTGTATTTCAGTGTATAACAAATTCATTTAGGTCAAAATCGTCCAAAATCACTTCTGTTCGTCACAGAAAGTGATAAAACAAATTTTAAAAAATCAACTTTTCTTTTTGGAATCCTTGTTGACATCCTATTATTGCTTCTAATTTGCTTTTTCGAAATATTGAAAAAAGGCAACTTCCGGTTATGAGAAAAAAACTGCATATATTGAGTATCATACTATCCAATAAATATCTTTTATAGAAAGAGAATTTGAAATGATTTTAAGAAAATTATTCAGGCTTAATATTTCTAGTGTAACGTCAAATATCTTTGTGAAATTCACTTCCGTTTATGTGATATGAGAAATAAACTTGTTTTGAACGGTAAGGGTATTAAAACCATTATTTCCGAATATTTACAATCAACATATCCGACTTTAATAGCACATGTCTAGTTGCTACGTGTGTATGTCATTGTCCAAAGAGCTATTTATGTGTAAAAAAGGATGAAACTTCCTGAATAGACAAATTGTATATCTCTCTTTATAAGGTAATTTGTGCAAATATCTAATTTGTCCTAACAAATATCTAATCCGTCCGAACAAATTTCTAATTTGTCCGAACGAATTTCTAATTTGTCCGAACAAATATCTAATTCGTCCAAACAAATAACTAATTCGTCCGAACGAATTTCTAATTTGACCGAACGTATATCTAATTTGTCTGAACGTATATCTAATTTGTTCGAACAGATAACTTATTTGTTCGAACAAATATCTAATCCGTTCGAACAAATAAATTATTTGTCCGAACAAATTTCTAATTCGTCCGAACGAATATCTTATTTGTCCGAACAAATAACTAATTCGTCCGAACGAATTTCTAATTTGTCCGAACAAATATCTAATTCGTCCGAAAGAATTTCTAATTTGTCCGAACAAATATCTAATTCGTCCGAACGAATTTCTAATTTGTCCAAACGAATATCTAATTCGTCCAAACAAATATCTAATTCGTCCGAACAAATAACTAATTTGTCCAAACGAATATCTTATTCGTCCAAACAAATAATTAATTCGTCCAAACAAATAAAAATATTTTTTTTAACTGGCCCTCCAGCGGCGCCGTAGGGCTGGGGCCACAGGTATAAAAAAGTTTTTTTTTTAAGTTTGACTTTTACAGAATGAATAATTTGAATTAATTCGTTATTTCTTCTTATATAATGCAGCGGTAAGTATCTGTCGAAATCTAGTTGGTCTTCAATCATTGTTATTTCAAAATCGATTTTCAGAAGAACAGCCGATCAGATTAAACATGACATCCGACCAGATTTATATACATTGGGAAACGGGGTAAGATAAACAGTGTACAGTACAGACTGGTTAAACAATAGACCTTAATTTGGTGTCCACCGTCCCCAGTCATCTAACATGAAACTATACATACACAACGTACACTAACATATTTTGAGGATCAATTATTTTTACAAAATTTAAATTTAACGCAAGCATATACGAGGGCCGTTAAAAAATTACGCACAGAAAAAATATTTGACGACATAATCGGGCAAAATGTCACACATAATATAAAAGAATCTTTACCAATATAGTCTTAAAAATTTCATATCAAAATGTTCTAAATTGGTATCGATTTTGAGTGATTTTTCAGGACATATCATTAAGTCACAGAGCAGCAAAATCTTCGACGTCACAGGCATTATAAAAAATGTGTGATTGAGTTTACGTTTTCTCAAAATTGTCCCAAGAGTACCTGTACAGTTTTAGTTACCTTATATACTCAACATCCAAACACCATGTCTTGTCAAGCTTGAAATATATCAAACAAGTAAAGAATGTTATTTTTTTGTTTTAAAACCAAAATATGCAGGTATTTATGAGATATAGTATAATATCGGTGACTCTCAATCACTATCTTTACAGTTCGGATAAAGTTTTCGTCGATAATCATCTTCCGGTCCTCCCGTATAGCCTCTATACAGAGGTCTAACGGTCTAAAATTTAAAATTGCTATTTGTGGACGAATGTCACGAATACCCTAGTTTACTACATGTTTAGTTATGCATATTTTGGATCTATGTTGGCAATATCTCGAACATCAAACGCAATTTAACAAAAGTGTGGTGCGCCGTCAATTCAGGAGACGTCATTTTCACAGTCGTTTTCACGGGAATCGCATCGGAGAAAAATCACTATATATCTGTTAGTACTTCAAATATCATGTCAGAAATCTAAATTCATAATAATAGAACAATTTAAAGAAACATTTGAAAAAATTGTCGAAAAATATCGCGAATTATCGAAAAATAATGAGTCAAATTTTGAATTCCGTATGCTATTGCTTCAAATTTTTTGTCGTGCTCCATACCTCTTCATCAGCGATATCAACATAGCGATAATTTTCGTAGAATTTAAAAAAAAAAAATAAATATATTTTGCCCAAAATTTATTGGAATCTTTAAGATACATATTTCTGTGAAATTTCATAACTATATGACGTCTGTAAGAGTAAATAATAACACAGTCCGCTTAATTTTTGAACTGCCCTTGTAACAAATTAAAAATTATGATTCATTGTAAAATGACAATTATTTTGATACCCATTATGATACAAAAAGAATCTTAGTTGAATATGATATTCGAAAAAAGTTTTTGTAAACATAACCAGGTAACTCGTAAACGAGGACGAGGCATAAATCTGATGACACGTAAACCGTTAATATCCGCAGAATATTTTATTATTAAAGAAATTCATCTGTCTTTCCCGATGATAGATTTTTTTGTGTTTTATCTAAAATTAATTTAATTTCAATCATGATTTTATGCTTACACGTATAAATCTTCGAATAACGAGCGAAGAATTCATTAAAATTTAAAAGCCGAACTCAACGGTTTAGAAATATTAAAGGGATATAAGCCTTTTAAAGGTGACTGCCATCTACTCGAAAGGTCATGAGTTCGCGCCCCGTGTGTGGTGTTTTTTTTTTATTTTGAATTTCGTTTTTTCCCTATTGTTAACAAATCAAGATATGTGTGAACTCGACATTTATAATTTGTGATGACAAATCATTATAATAATAATTTTTCACCTATAAAAACAGTAATATCGTCTGCGTAATGGTGGCTTAATGGTAGCTTAATGGAGTTTGGACATTAAGCACCTGTAAGTCTACCTTAATGGTAGCTTAATGGTGACTTAATGGTGGTCTATAAGTTACCATTAAGCTACCATTAAGCTACATTTAAGCACCCATTAAGGACTTTGAGATGGCTTAATGGTAACTTAACGGTGGTGTGAATGTTACTTAAAGATGCTAAATGGTGACTTAATGGTGACTTAAAGACAACCATTAAACCACCATTAATGACCTATAAGCCACCATTAAACCAAGCTTAAAGGGTGTGTTTCATCTTGTGGCGACATCTCGTGTGAGTAACTGGCGTAAGCATCCCTATAGTCGTTCGGCGTTCATTTTTTAAAAGTCCTGGACGTTTCCCATTATGATGTATTTTACAATTTTTCACCGGTTCTCTTTTACGTGCGTGCTTGAAGGGTTTTTTTTCAAGTAAAAAGTCTTCGAAGATCATGTGCATTCGAGCAAAACCTACTGTATTGTTGAATTGTCACAACGATGATGAACAACGCAGTTTCCATGCTTTAAGTTAAAAAAGAAACGTGTCCTTTTGTTACCTTTTCTATATTGATTTTAAGAAGAAACAAAAAAAAAACAATGTCGGACAATATCCCTAAAATTATACCTATGGAAAAATAATTGCCAAACTTATTTTGCTCAGTATATAAACGATGATCAGCGCACACATGTGTATCTTACGTAGCTTCTACACTAAACATGACAGCGATTAGATAAGCAATGGTGTGGATCCAAGATTTCATAAATTGAAAACATTAATAAAATAACTTGCTTTTTTTTTCTTTAAAAAATAAATGTTACAAGTACAATATTGTTACCTTTGCATAAAAGATTTTTTAACCAAATCACACTAACTTTAAGATTGATATTTGAACCAAATGCAATCGTTTTCTTTGAGTCATTGAAAAATACATATTTGGTTAAAGGCAAAAACTAATCTTTTTAGCTGTTGACGGAGGAGGGAAATGTGAAATAAATTTTAATTGGTTTTACTCTTCTTCTTGAATTACTATTCAAAGTACGCATTTTACGAATACTACTTTCTGTTACATTTTTGAAATGCATTGTGCAAAACTATTTGAAATTAAGTAAAATACATTTCAATATACATTAGATATAACAGACAAGTTCAATCAGGAGGGTTACTCCACTTCAGTGATTTGTTTTTAAATATCATAATAACGTTTCACTGTTAGACAAAAAAAAAAAACAAGTATAAATATAGTTACATTCCACTGTTTATTCTTTGACATTACTGAAACCAAAGAGATGATCAGGCTTTCTGGAAAGTCAGGCTTGTTTTTCATCTTTTCATAATGTAGATTCATTTCTTGATTGCCTTTGCGGAGCATGTGTTTGATATCGATGTCGTTTTTCGGAGTGTTTAAAGAAAGAAATACATGATGAAAGAATACATTATATAAGATTTTTATTTTAGTTATTCAATTTTTGCACATGAAGTTATAAAAAATTACTTGACCTTTATTTTTTTATTTATTCAATATCAAAGTCCATAAAACAATACAAAAAGAAGCAGTGCAAAAACGGACCTCCGAAACATCAGAGGTAGGACCAGGTGCCATGGAGAAGAGAGCATCCCCTGCTTACAAGTCTACCCCGCCGTTTGCTCCTTGTCATGATAGGGAAATAACAGAAACATCCGTCGTCAGTTCAGTGTGTAAATAATGGACTCACAATTAGTAATGAAAACGAAATATGTTATATTAATAATATTGATATAACTGTAAAACATAAATGTGCTAGATTATTACATGTAAATAGGGTAAATTAAGTTTTTCCTGGATTCAAATTTTCACTAAGTATATGACATTCAAAAAATCAAAATTTTAGAAGAGCTATTTTATTAGATTTTAACAGCATACTATGCTTTTATACCAAACAAATTTCAATGTATTTTTCACAATCAAAATCTGAATTATCTGAATGCCTTCGGGCTAACTAATAGCACCGATATGAATATCTAGTACTTTCTAGTACTAATCAAAATTAGTAAATTTCTCAGTAAAATGTTTCTCGACAAAATTAAGATATGTAATTTTTTTTATAATGACAACGGCATTTAAAAGGTTTATTAAAAAAAACAAATTCTACATTAACATAATCAATAAATTTCTTGTACACATAAATAAAGTTAACGTTTTTTTTTTTTATGTTAACGCATTTCAATGAGATATATATTGCTTGAAAATGACAAATTTTAGATTGTATAAAAATGGCCAAAGTTCTTGTTTTACGTACAAACAACTTTAACAAGTCAGTTATTGAAAAGTAAGATACACCCTTGAGGTCAAGAAGGAAATATCCTGTATCATATTGATATTTCCCTATCATGATGAAGTTTGGTGCCAGATAAGTTATATAAACCCTTGAGCCAAAAGAAGGTGAATTGACAATATCCTGTATGATGGTGATATTTCCCTATTGTCATTAAGTTTGATGCCTGATAAGTTATATACACGATTGAACAAAAGAAGGGGAATGGACAATATCCTGAAATATAGTGGTGTTTTCCTGAATAGATACAAGTTACTAAGCATTTTTTTTGGATGAGCAAGATAATTATGGGTTTTTTTTTTTTGTATAAACGGAAAATGTAATTGAATTAAAATAAAGTTTCTTAAAGTTGAACATCCTGTGCCTATCCTCGTGCTTCAAAGTCTGCAGAAATAAACCAACGTGTAGATTTGTCAGTCATCAGCATACATATATTGTATTTATATAATAGTGCCCTGTTTTGCCTGCACTTATGCCTAAATAGTAGTCAGGGTTTTACATATAGCCAGAGGTGTAGTGCACACAAAAAACAACACCATTGTTATTATTATGATGACTGTTGTATAAAAATTACAATATTTTCTCTATTTGGAATGTTTCATAACCTCTTACATTCATGTAACTACAGCCTCATTATGATGTCATGTTGTGCTATATATACGTCATAAACTTTTCTCTTTTATTTTGAATATTCCAAAAATAACTCTTTATAGGTATAATGAACATATAGTTTCAGAGTCAAGTCCTTTGTGTTATTTAAATTTTTAATGGATCAAACTTTCGAGGCTTGAGGAAAAAACATATTTGTTTTGGGCAGGGATGGGCAAAAATGTCCATATTACGGTATATTGCAATGCAAGAACAAAAAAAAATTGTATCGCAATACCTTTTTGAAATACTGATATACCGGCAAAATACCTGGACTAAGGAATTATTAAAAAAAAAAACTTATTAAATTTATAAAAGCTGTAAGAAAAGTTTATGATTTATTCATATAGTAAGACAGAAACTGTTGTATGGGTGTATTTCAGTGTATAACAAATTCATTTAGGTCAAAATCGTCCAAAATCACTTCTGGTCGTCACAGAAAGTGATAAAAAAAATTTTAAAAAATCAACTTTTCTTTTTGGAATCCTTGTTGACATCCTATTATTGCTTCTAATTTGCTTTTTCGAAATATTGAAAAAAGGCAACTTCCGGTTATGAGAAAAAAACTGCATATATTGAGTATCATACTATCCAATAAATATCTTTTATAGAAAGAGAATTTGAAATGATTTTAAGAAAATTATTCAGGCTTAATATTTCTAGTGTAACGTCAAATATCTTTGTGAAATTCACTTCCGTTTATGTGATATGAGAAATAAACTTGTTTTGAACGGTAAGGGTATTAAAACCATTATTTCCGAATATTTACAATCAACATATCCGACTTTAATAGCACATGTCTAGTTGCTACGTGTGTATGTCATTGTCCAAAGAGCTATTTATGTGTAAAAAAGGATGAAACTTCCTGAATAGACAAATTGTATATCTCTCTTTATAAGGTAATTTGTGCAAATATCTAATTTGTCCTAACAAATATCTAATCCGTCCGAACAAATTTCTAATTTGTCCGAACGAATTTCTAATTTGTCCGAACAAATATCTAATTCGTCCAAACAAATAACTAATTCGTCCGAACGAATTTCTAATTTGACCGAACGTATATCTAATTTGTCTGAACGTATATCTAATTTGTTTGAACAGATAACTTATTTGTTCGAACAAATATCTAATCCGTTCGAACAAATAAATTATTTGTCCGAACAAATTTCTAATTCGTCCGAACGAATATCTTATTTGTCCGAACAAATAACTAATTCGTCCGAACGAATTTCTAATTTGTCCGAACAAATATCTAATTCGTCCGAAAGAATTTCTAATTTGTCCGAACAAATATCTAATTCGTCCGAACGAATTTCTAATTTGTCCAAACGAATATCTAATTCGTCCAAACAAATATCTAATTCGTCCGAACAAATAACTAATTTGTCCAAACGAATATCTTATTCGTCCAAACAAATAATTAATTCGTCCAAACAAATAAAAATATTTTTTTTAACTGGCCCTCCAGCGGCGCCGTAGGGCTGGGGCCACAGGTATAAAAAAAGTTTTTTTTTTAAGTTTGACTTTTACAGAATGAATAATTTGAATTAATTCGTTATTTCTTCTTATATAATGCAGCGGTAAGTATCTGTCGAAATCTAGTTGGTCTTCAATCATTGTTATTTCAAAATCGATTTTCAGAAGAACAGCCGATCAGATTAAACATGACATCCGACCAGATTTATATACATTGGGAAACGGGGTAAGATAAACAGTGTACAGTACAGACTGGTTAAACAATAGACCTTAATTTGGTGTCCACCGTCCCCAGTCATCTAACATGAAACTATACATACACAACGTACACTAACATATTTTGAGGATCAATTATTTTTACAAAATTTAAATTTAACGCAAGCATATACGAGGGCCGTTAAAAAATTACGCACAGAAAAAATATTTGACGACATAATCGGGCAAAATGTCACACATAATATAAAAGAATCTTTACCAATATAGTCTTAAAAATTTCATATCAAAATGTTCTAAATTGGTATCGATTTTGAGTGATTTTTCAGGACATATCATTAAGTCACAGAGCAGCAAAATCTTCGACGTCACAGGCATTATAAAAAATGTGTGATTGAGTTTACGTTTTCTCAAAATTGTCCCAAGAGTACCTGTACAGTTTTAGTTACCTTATATACTCAACATCCAAACACCATGTCTTGTCAAGCTTGAAATATATCAAACAAGTAAAGAATGTTATTTTTTTGTTTTAAAACCAAAATATGCAGGTATTTATGAGATATAGTATAATATCGGTGACTCTCAATCACTATCTTTACAGTTCGGATAAAGTTTTCGTCGATAATCATCTTCCGGTCCTCCCGTATAGCCTCTATACAGAGGTCTAACGGTCTAAAATTTAAAATTGCTATTTGTGGACGAATGTCACGAATACCCTAGTTTACTACATGTTTAGTTATGCATATTTTGGATCTATGTTGGCAATATCTCGAACATCAAACGCAATTTAACAAAAGTGTGGTGCGCCGTCAATTCAGGAGACGTCATTTTCACAGTCGTTTTCACGGGAATCGCATCGGAGAAAAATCACTATATATCTGTTAGTACTTCAAATATCATGTCAGAAATCTAAATTCATAATAATAGAACAATTTAAAGAAACATTTGAAAAAATTGTCGAAAAATATCGCGAATTATCGAAAAATAATGAGTCAAATTTTGAATTCCGTATGCTATTGCTTCAAATTTTTTGTCGTGCTCCATACCTCTTCATCAGCGATATCAACATAGCGATAATTTTCGTAGAATTAAAAAAAAAAAAATAAATATATTTTGCCCAAAATTTATTGGAATCTTTAAGATACACATTTCTGTGAAATTTCATAACTATATGACGTCTGTAAGAGTAAATAATAACACAGTCCGCTTAATTTTTGAACTGCCCTTGTAACAAATTAAAAATTATGATTCATTGTAAAATGACAATTATTTTGATACCCATTATGATACAAAAAGAATCTTAGTTGAATATGATATTCGAAAAAAGTTTTTGTAAACATAACCAGGTAACTCGTAAACGAGGACGAGGCATAAATCTGATGACACGTAAACCGTTAATATCCGCAGAATATTTTATTATTAAAGAAATTCATCTGTCTTTCCCGATGATAGATTTTTTGTGTTTTATCTAAAATTAATTTAATTTCAATCATGATTTAATGCTTACACGTATAAATCTTCGAATAACGAGCGAAGAAGTCATTAAAATTTAAAAGTCGAACTCAACGGTTTAGAAATATTGAAGGGATATAAGCCTTTTAAAGGTGACTGCCATCTACTCGAAAGGTCATGAGTTCGCGCCCCGTGTGTGGTGTTTTTTTTTTATTTTGAATTTCGTTTTTTCCCTATTGTTAACAAATCAAGATATGTGTGAACTCGACATTTATAATTTGTGATGACAAATCATTATAATAATAATTTTTCACCTATAAAAACAGTAATATCGTCTGCGTAATGGTGGCTTAATGGTAGCTTAATGGAGTTTGGACATTAAGCACCTGTAAGTCTACCTTAATGGTAGCTTAATGGTGACTTAATGGTGGTCTATAAGTTACCATTAAGCTACCATTAAGCTACATTTAAGCACCCATTAAGGACTTTGAGATGGCTTAATGGTAACTTAACGGTGGTGTGAATGTTACTTAAAGATGCTAAATGGTGACTTAATGGTGACTTAAAGACAACCATTAAACCACCATTAATGACCTATAAGCCACCATTAAACCAAGCTTAAAGGGTGTGTTTCATCTTGTGGCGACATCTCGTGTGAGTAACTGGCGTAAGCATCCCTATAGTCGTTCGGCGTTCATTTTTTAAAAGTCCTGGACGTTTCCCATTATGATGTTTTTTACAATTTTTCACCGGTTCTCTTTTACGTGCGTGCTTGAAGGGTTTTTTTTCAAGTAAAAAGTCTTCGAAGATCATGTGCATTCGAGCAAAACCTACTGTATTGTTGAATTGTCACAACGATGATGAACAACGCAGTTTCCATGCTTTAAGTTAAAAAAGAAACGTGTCCTTTTGTTACCTTTTCTATATTGATTTTAAGAAGAAACAAAAAAAAAACAATGTCGGACAATATCCTAAAAATTATACCTATGGAAAAATAATTGCCAAACTTATTTTGCTCAGTATATAAACGATGATCAGCGCACACATGTGTATCTTACGTAGCTTCTACACTAAACATGACAGCGATTAGATAAGCAATGGTGTGGATCCAAGATTTCATAAATTGAAAACATTAATAAAATAACTTGCTTTTTTTTTCTTTAAAAAATAAATGTTACAAGTACAATATTGTTACCTTTGCATAAAAGATTTTTTTAACCAAATCACACTAACTTTAAGATTGATATTTGAACCAAATGCAATCGTTTTCTTTGAGTCATTGAAAAATACATATTTGGTTAAAGGCAAAAACTAATCTTTTTAGCTGTTGACGGAGGAGGGAAATGTGAAATAAATTTTAATTGGTTTTACTCTTCTTCTTGAATTACTATTCAAAGTACGCATTTTACGAATACTACTTTCTGTTACATTTTTGAAATGCATTGTGCAAAACTATTTGAAATTAAGTAAAATACATTTCGATATACATTAGATATAACAGACAAGTTCAATCAGGAGGGTTACTCCACTTCAGTGATTTGTTTTTAAATATCATAATAACGTTTCACTGTTAGACAAAAAAAAAAAAACAAGTATAAATATAGTTACATTCCACTGTTTATTCTTTGACATTACTGAAACCAAAGAGATGATCAGGCTTTCTGGAAAGTCAGGCTTGTTTTTCATCTTTTCATAATGTAGATTCATTTCTTGATTGCCTTTGCGGAGCATGTGTTTGATATCGATGTCGTTGTGGATTTTGAACATTTTCATAACATTTTGAATTACAACCATTAGGTAATACTACTAATTGACGTCATATCATGTGATCATCATTTATCGGAAGCTCGTAATTGCTTGCCAGCCAACTCTTTTGTTTGTTTTTTTTTACATATATTTTAAAGAATACTTTTATTGATGTAATTGTTGTTTTCATCTACACTAAGCAAAGTTCTTTGGAAAAAGAAAAATATTCAGGTGGAAATAGTGTACAAGAACTTTTTTTCGAAACATTAAAGTTTAGGTTTTGTTTACAATGCACTATTTCAAAACCTACATATTTACCAGAAATAGACAGAGTGCTTTTCGTAATATCAATTATATATAATTAACAAGTTTTTAGGTAGTAAAATCAAAGAGGAAAGGGGAACCTCTAATTCCACTAAATTTCTTTGAAATATTCTCTGGCTGTTTGGAAGTATAAAATTATTGTACGTACCAATTTTGATACACACTATTTAGTACTATCTAATGATTAAAAGTTTGGATGTCATCTTCTCCCCTTCATTTTTTGTAGTAGGTTCGAATTTATAATGTTACAGTTTTAAAAAGGTACTCTTTTCTAGGTTTTTTTTTCAGTTTGAATTTACTCCCATTTACCCTTTATTCGAAGATTTAATTTATTTTTGCTTGTCAATATAATTTACTAGAATACTACTACATTCTAAAAGGAAATTTTCAGACTAAAAAGGCACTTTAATGTCACTTTTCACTGCCTTACGTCAGTTTCTACAATACCATCATTATAGAATATAAAAGACTGATAAATAATTTAAAAGCCATATAAGATTAAAAAAAAAAAACATACGTCGTACAAGCTTTCGTAGCCTGAAAGATTAGGAAACAATTGCATTTAACGTCAACTTTGAGGTACTATTAAGGCTTTCTTTCTGTTTGTACTACAATGATTACTGTTTAGTAAACGGAAACATACTGAGCAACTGAAGATCGTTGTAGAGACCAATGGAATTATTGTTGATTTTCAAACCACCTAAACTATTCTCTCACTCACATTGTCAGTGGCGTATTTTCCTTTCTACAAATGTGTAGGCTAGCGTGAAGTCACAGATTTAACAAAAAGCGCAAAGTGTGGGTAGACAAGAAGCTTCCTCTCGATAGGTATTGGGGAAGGGGTTTCAAAGAGACCATTTTTTACAAACTCAGACACCTATACAAGTTTAATTTGGCCAGTGAAAATAATATTGTAGATATATTTACAGTTTATATCGTAAGGTAAAGACCACTTAACAAGACTGACAACTCTGAACTTATCTTTTTTCTCGATATCTTCTTAGAAATTAGGGAAACTTCCTTATCTAATAATCAAAATTCGATCAAAATGTTGAATTTCCTACTCACCAAATATAGTTCAAGTTATCAATTTCGTATCCTGCACATATTGTGGGATCCTGTTGACTTTCATTTAATTTTCTGATACGGACTTAATATAATAACACTTAAACTTTGGCTTCGAAATTGTCAAGTTAAGAGAATAGTGTTGCCCTTAAATATATAGCAAAACTTAAACATAATCAAATAGGTATAAAAAGTGCGTATTATTAAGAATACTTTTTTTTCGAACAAAATAAATCAATAGGTGCGATTTATGATCAATTCTCCGCTCCTTTATTCAAGCAAATTTTTATTCTTGAGAAAATGATGTGTAGGCTACCGGCTTTTTCCTGATATGGAATATACTCCACTGATTGCTAATGATTGACACAGAAGACAAAATATTTCAATTTCAATGGCATACGATTAATACAGATAAGAATTTTCTATTAGATGTTTTATGTTGTCTCGAACCAAGGTCCTGAGTCCACATAAGACAGTGGAACATTGAATGACAAGATTTGAAATATGACGTCATTTCTATCTTTAAGATTCAAAACATTCGATGACAGACAATGAAATGGCCGGTAGAAATCGGCACTGGGGTATGCGAAAATATTGGATTGAAATTCTATGTTGAAATTCATTTTCAATCCACCTCATACGTACAGTTTAAATGGTTTATCCAGAAGACAAATACGGTCAAATTCGGAAAATTTTGACATTTCAATAAATCTGAGATTTTTGTAATTTTTTCAAAGAAAAGTAATAAGAAAACAACATTTTGTCTCTTCAGAGGGGGGTGGGGGTGGTGAAATCTTTCAAGGAAACAAGTCAGAGTTGTTGAATTGGACCCGTGCCCTCGTCTGCTTTTTTCCTTGTCAATATTGTTTTTCAGGGAAGAAGAAACTTATCTATTGTCATCCAAGAAGTAGTAAGGCAGTACATCCTATTTTGTGAAGGGAGGAAAAGACATCAA